>NC_091582.1:16228959-16236459 GCF_042767895.1 Penaeus vannamei | reverse complement strand
GATTTAGATTGCCTTGAGTTTTTTTCTGGTCCAGGTTCTAGTTTACTTCCTATCTAGAGTTCTGTGTTATCGTCTATTGTTTATAAACATGGTTATTTTGTGTTTAAAGTTTACTTTTTGGCCAAAGTTCTTAGCTATTTTAAGTTCATGATTGTAGGTTATTTCACAAAAAGATTTCAATGCTATTTTCTGTTCAAATTTCAAGTTTATTTTTTTCTAATTGATTTGTAGGTTTTTGTTCAAGTCGCTGCAAGATAGAATGAAATTACAAATTAGATCCTTCAGGGACAGTGCCATTGTCTGTTCTGCATTCATGTAAATTTCTATACTCGACTCTAGAAAGAATCGCGGGTGCCAGGCTAGATATTCTATAGAGCAGAGTGCCATGTCAACGGTTCTTAATATGGTGGAAAAGAGTGCCTGTTTATTATCTACGGTCTTTGATTCGTCATGTTCACCTGCACATCTTCATACTCACTTGGTAATGAATTCTTGATCATCGTTTCCCTTCACTGAACACGTGGCACAATTACTTTCTTCAGCACACGCGCATTGCACACTTCATTACTTTGGTGTTTGTTAAGACTGCCCTCACCAAACAAAACTTGCCAACCACCGGCACGCTTTTGTACGTGTGGTGTACATTTTTTTGTATTAGTGTGCCATGTTGAATGATGTAATGTGTACTCTTTTTTGTTGTGGTACAGGGATATGAGGAACATGCAATACGCAATCGCAGTGCATTTGCATATACCATCATGGATATACGGACAGACATGTATAAACATACGTGTGCAGATATTCATAATTCATGTGCATTAACATATATATATCATGTGCACGTGATTATGAATATTCCGGCAGAAACGCGAGTGTGTGATGCGTCTGTTGTCTCTTTCTCTTTACGTCTCTGTCTCTATCTCTATGTGTGTGTTTGTCTATCGAGATTTATATTTATTTAATTTCTGGATCTGTCTGTCCTCCCTCCCACTACCCTATTCTTCCCCTCTCTCTTCCGCTTCCTCTCCTCATTTTCCTTCTCTTTCTCGTTCTTGTTCTTCACCTTCTCCTCCTATACTTCCTCCTCCTCCTATACTTCTTCTTCTTCTTCCTCTTCCTCCTCCTTCTCCTCCTCCTCCTCCTTCTTCCCTCCGCCACCTCCTCCTTCTCCTTTCTCTCCCTCCCCCACCCCCCTAAACCATCCATCACCACGGCGGAAGAAAGAGAGCTGTCTAACCACGTCGGCTTCCTAATGTTTGCTGTCATCCCCTGCGTTACCCCACCCCCACCTCCCCCTCCCATCCCCAACTCTTCCCTTACTCTCCCTTCTTCTCTGACGTCTTACTCCCTCCCTCCCCCCTTTTTCTTGTGGTTCCTTTTTCTTGTGGTTCCTTTTTCTTGTGGTTCCCTTTTCATGTGGTTTCCTCTCCTTTCTAATCCCCACTACCCTTTCCCCTTCCCCCCTCTCTCCTCCCCTTTCTAATCCCCACTACCCTTTCCCCTCCCCCCCCTCTTTCCCCTATTCTTCGTATCCCTCAATGGCATATGTTACCTCATTACGCAAGTTGCCGAAAATGTAAACAAACCGCCGTTTCCACGCTCTTCCGCGGCCGCCCATTCATCATTCTAAGGTGCAGTGGGGGGCTACGGGGGGGCTACGGGGGGGATGGGGAGGGGGGGGGGGTGGGTGTCATAGCTCTTTGTCATAGGTGTTTTTTTTTTTTTTTTTTTTTGTGTGTGTGTGTGGTGTGTGTGTGTGTGTGTGTGTGTGTGTGTGTGTGTGTGTGTGTGTGTGTGTGTGTGTGTGTGTGTGTGTGTGTGTGTGTGTGTGTGTATAAATGTCTATGTCTTATTCGACGTTAATTCAGTGGGGTTAGATGTCCCGCACGGCGAGAGAAATTAAGAAAAGATATTTATGTGTAGTGTTTTTTTCTGTTTTGAGAAGGATATCAATAACATTGAATAGATCCTAAAAAATAAAAATGTCGCAAACACAAGTTCTTACTCAATATCCGGCAAATTATGGCCCCAGGGAGGATCACCCCGGGGGTCTCTGTGGCAGGAAGTCCGACCCTGGGGAGTGAGGGAGGGGGTGGGGGAGGAGGGGAGGAGGGGGTAAGGGGGAGGAGAGGTAGGGGGGGGGGGCAACACAGGCAAATTGCATTCAATATACACCGTCGGTTGGATTCAATAAGAGCGAGGCAGGTCGGGTACGTATTGAATTTTCGGCGAGGGGGGGAGGGGGCGAGAGGGGAGGGGGAGGGGGAGGGGGGTTCGAGTCATCTTCAGACAAATCGGGTCTGATTGCGGATATAATGCAGATCCTGTGCACGCGCGGGTCTCAGCTGGAAGGCAGGCTGAGGGAGAGAGTGCAGGAGGGGAAGGGGGATGGAAGGCGAAAGGGAGAAGGGAGTTGGGGACGGAGGGGGGGAAGGTGATAGGGATAAGGGGTGGGAGGAATGGTGAGAAGCTAGGGAGGTATGGAGGAGGAAGGTAGAAGGAAGGGGTGGAAGGTGATAGCGATAAGCGGTGGGAGGAATATACAGAGAGAGAGAGAGAGAGAGAGGAGAGAGAGAGAGAGAGACAGAGAGAGAGAGAGAGAGAGAGAGAGAGAGAGAGAGAGAGAGAGAGAGAGAGAGAGAGAGAGAGAGAGAGAGAGAGAGAGAGAGAGAGAGAGAGAGAGAGAGAGAGAGAGAGAGAGAAAGAGAGCAAGAGCAAGTGAATAGAAAGCAAATGAAACGCAAATTAGGGAGTCAAATGAGAGGGCGGCTGTTGTAATGCACCGAAGTGGGGGGGGGGGCTGTTGGGGGGGGAGGGGGCTAGCAGGTGACTCTAATGGCTCTCTGAGAGGAATGTTGAAGAAAGTAGAACGATTATAAACCCGACCGGAACTCTAGTACAGAGACATGGGCGCATATAAATGATGATCTTAGTACAGTATATACGAGAGGCATTAAACTTGCAGTCTGCGCGTAGAGAAATATGCAATAGAATATAATTTCTCAACGCGAGGTACTCAGTCGAAGCAGTACAGTATATACGAGGGGCATTAAACTAGCAGTCTGCGCGTAGAAAAATAGGTATGCGTTAGAATAATTAATTTTTCAACACGAGGTACTCAGTCGAAGCCTTTTTAGGTTCCCTTCTATAGCTTCTGTAGATACTTTTTATTTCTTCTTCTTCTTCTTCTTCTTCTTCTTCTTCTTCTTCTTCTTCTTCTTCTTCTTCTTCTTCTTCTTCTTCTTCTTCTTCTTCTTCTTCTTCTTCTTCTTCTTCTTCTTCTTCTTCTTCTTCTTCTTCTTCTTCTTCTTCTTCTTCTTCTTCTTCTTCTTCTTCTTCTTCTTCTTCTTCTTCTTCTTCTTCTTCTTCTTCTTCTTCTTCTTCTTCTTCTTCTTCAATATGTGCAGTTTCTTTTTCTACTGTTGGTCTTAGGTTAGGTCAGGTTAGGTTAGGTTATTGATCACTTTTTGCCAATCCAGGTGTGTCGGATACGTGGGCGTGGCCAAGGTGAACCAATGAAGAGGGAATTAATTAGTTTAATTAAAGATACGTGCTTGAAAGTGAGAGATCGTAATTGTAATATTTGTGATTATATAAAACCGGTCAAACTTTACTAATCACTTAACAGATTGGAGAACTTGACCCGGAAATCCGCTGTGACCTTTTTTTTTGTTTATTTTTTGTTTAGTTTTAATGAAATAGGATAATGCATTTGAGATTTGATAAGAATGGAACTAAAGAAGGTAATTTGAGACGTCGAGAAATAAAGAGATTTCGGTAGATAAGTAATAAGGCTAAGTAGATGAGATAGAGATAAGTAGATAATGAGAAAATAATCGAGATAGAAAACAGAAAATAGAGAGATGAATAAATGATGAGAAAATAATAGAGATAGAAAACAGAATATAAAGAGATAAATAGATAATGAGAAAATAATAGAGATAGAAAACAGAAAATAGAGAGATAAAGAAATGATGAGAAAATAATAGAGATAGAAAATAGAAAATAGAGAGAGAAATAAATGATGAGAAAATGATACAGATAGAAAATAGAAAATAGAGAGATGAATAAATGATGAGAAAATAATAGAGATAGAAAACAAAAAATAGAGATAAATAAATGATGAGAAAATAATAGAGATAGAAAATAGAAACTAGAGATAAATAAATAAAATCAAAACAAGCGAAAGGTAAAAAAGACAAACCGCGACCATTAAACAAGATGCATAACGAGAGTAAACAAGCCCGGTACACAGCCAGACGCGTGATGGAAGTGACAGCGAGGCGGCCGCCGGTGAAGTGACCCGGGAAATGCTCGTAGATCGGCTGAAGTGAAGCGGGGGGGAGAAGTGACAGGTGTTGAGCCAAAGGGGGCGGTGATGGAGGGTTATGGGGCGTCGGAGGAATGTAAAGAGGGGAGGGGCGGAAGGGGAAAGGGTGGGAAGAGAGTTGAGGTGGAAGGGGGAAGGGTGGGAAGAGAGGGAGGAAGTGGGGAGGGATGCGATTGGAAGGGGTTGGGAGGGAGAGAAGAGGGGAGGGTGGAGGGGCGGAAGGGGAAGGGTGGGAAGAGATGGGAGGGTGGAAGGAGAAGGGAGGAAGTGGGGAGGGAAAGCGATTGGAAGGGGTTGGGAGGGAGAGAAGAGGGAGGGTGGAGGGGCGGAGGGGGAAAGGGTGGGAAGAGAGGAGGGTGGAAGGGGAAGGAGGAAGGGCGAAGGGGAATGGGAAGGGAAAGCGACTGAAAGGGGTTGGTAGGGAGGGAAGGGAGAAAGGCAGAAGGTGGTGGGGGAAGGGTGACAAGAGAGGGAATCGCATATCAGGGGTGGAAGGGGAAGGGGCAAGTCTATAAGGGGGAGAAATGGGGAGGGGAAGCAATTGGAAGGGGTTGGTAGGGAGGGAGAGGTGGAAAGAGAGAGGAAAGGCACGGAGAGAGTGGGGATGGGGGGAGCAAGTTGAAGGGGGGTTAGAAAGGGAACGGGTGTGGAAAGGGGAGGAATTGGGGAAGCCATTGGAAGGGGGTTGGGAGAGAGGGAGGGAGAAGCGACGGGATGACAGGGGGTGGAGGTGGATGAGCGATTGAAAGGAGGTTGGTAGAGAGCGAGAGGGGGTGGGGGGAGGGGAGTGGATGGCTCGACAGGGGGTAAAATAGTGCTAGAAAGCTCACATTAAGATTATATTAGGTTACGTCAGGCCGTCGAGTGTGAGAGAGAGAGAGAGAGAGAGAGAGAGAGAGAGAGAGAGAGAGAGAGAGAGAGAGAGAGAGAGAGAGAGAGAGAGAGAGAGAGAGAGAGAGAGAGAAAGAGGGTGTTCCTGCCGACAGTGGAATTGGGAACAGAGAAATGGCACAAAGAACACAATAGCGATAGCAGGAGATAAAAAGCAGGCTCCAACGGGGCAAAACTAGCCCCCCCTCCCCCTCCCACCCACCCCCACCCCTTCCGCCGGGCCAAAGTCAAGAGATTCGCACGCATGGCTCCGGATCGAGTGACGTCATTCGCTATCGCATCCCCCGGCGGTTATCTGGGTTACGGCGTCCGTTACGCTTCTTGCCGGGCCTTCGTGACTGGGCGGTTACTCCCCGATCCGCGTTGCAGGCGTATATCGGCACGCCCTTGCACGTGCACGGACGCTTATCTCCCGCAACCTAGCCCGCTGTCGCCATCCGTCCATCCCAGTCGCCTTATTTTCCCCATTCTCGCCAATCTCTAACCCCATCTCCCCACTCCAATTACACCCACCAACCACCCCTATCACCCACTCCAACTTCACTCACCCTACCTCCCTCTCCCCAATATTACTCTACCTCCCCACCCCCAATCATTCACTCTACCTCCCCACTCCCTAATCACCCACTCCAATTACACCCACCAACCACCCCTATCACCCACTCCAAATTCACTCGCCCAACCTCCCGACTCCCCATTCACCCACCCCACCTCCCCATTCCCCAAAGACCCACCCCCACCTCCCCACTCCCCAATCACCCACCCCACCTCCACGACGCCGCCGTGGCTCTTCGCTGTACTCTGGTGTCGCAGTGATGCTGTTTCTCATTCGTTGCAAAAGGGGTTAGAGCGATGCAAGAGAAACCGTGGATTGGGGAGGATGAGAACCTTCGTGTCTGAATCTGAGGTTTTGAAAGTGAAAAAAAAAAATGATCTGAGGTTTTGAAAATGATTAAAAAATGATATTCTGAGGTTTTGGAAATGATATAAAAAATATTCTGAGGTTTTGAAAATGATAAAAAAAGATATTCTGAAGTTTTGAAAATAAAAAAAGATATTCTGAGGTTATGAAAAAAAAAATCTGAGGGTTTGGAAATGAAAAAAGAAGAATTTTATGGTATACGATATGAAGGGCAATGCATGGAATAGAAATATGAAAGATATTCGACGGAATGCACACCTTGAATATTCTAACCATATCTTTGTCATTCCATAACTATCCCCCTCAGAGATAATGATCAGTGAAAAGAGATAAAAAAAAATACACAATTCAGAAGGAGGGAAATAACAAATTTTATATATTTACACAGAGAAGATTTAGAGTCTTAAGTCACTAGAATGTTTATTCTGGCTATTTACCTTCAATCTTCAATTTCCCTTCGTCGGTCTACGTCAGGATGTCTCTCTCGCCGGCCCTGTTGCGCGGGCGGGGGAGCGCCGACCCCCTGCCTGCACGCGCGAGGGAGGGCTGGGGCGAAGGGCGAAGGGAGAGGGAGAGAGAGCCAAGAAGCGGGGAGAAAAAGGGAGGGAGCAGGGAGAGAGTTGGAGAATGAGGGGGGAGGTATAGGAAGAGGGAGAAGCTGGAAGGAAAGGGAGGGAGAAGGAAGAGAGAGAGAACGAGGGGGAGGTATAGGAAGTGATAAAGAAGGGGAAGAGCGGGCCAAGAAGCAGGAAGAAAAGGGAGGGAGCAGGAAGAGAGATAGAGAACGAGGGGGGGAGGTATAGAAAGAGATAAGAGATAGATAGAGATAGTGGATAAGGCTGACGAAGACAAAAAGAAAGACAGGAGAAGACTCACGAGAGAGATAAAGAATGAGGGGGAGGTATAGGAAGAGGTAAGGAAGAGGAGAAGCAGGAGGAAAAGGGAGGGAGCAGGGAGAGAGATAGGAATGAGGGGGAGGTAAAGGAAGAGATAAGGAAGAAGGAGAGAGAACCAAGAAGTAGGAAGAAAGAGAGAGAGAAGGGAGAGAGAGGAAGCTGAAAGGGAGGGAGCAGGGAGAGAGATAGGGAATGAGGGGGAGGTATTGGAAGATATAAGGAAGAGGGAGAAGCTGGAAGAAAAGGGAGGGAGAAGGAAGAGAGATAGAGAACGAGGGGGGGAGGTATAGAAAGAGATAAGGAAGAGGAGCGAGCCAAGAAGCGAAGAGAAAAAGGGAGGGAGCAGGAAGAGAGATAGAGAACGAGGGGGGGAGGTATAGAAAGAGATAAGAGATAGATAGAGATAGTGGATAAGGCTGACGAAGACAAAAAGAAAGACAGGAGAAGACTCACGAGAGAAA
>NC_091582.1:16203959-16223959 GCF_042767895.1 Penaeus vannamei | reverse complement strand
GAGAGAGAGAGAGAGAGAGAGAGAGAGAGAAAGAGAGAGAGTGAGGGAAACACAGATACAGTCATATAGAGAAACAGACGTAGACGAACACAGGCAAAAGTAGTCACGCAGTCAAGCATGCAGCGGGTAGGGGACGGAAGGAGGGGAGGGAGAGGGAGAGGGAGGGGGAGAGGGAGGGAGGAGGAGGGGAGGGAGAGATAGAGGAGGAGGGAGGAGAGAGAGGGAGATTGAGGAGGAGGAGGAAGAAGGAAAGAGGGAAAGCGAGAGTAGGAGAGGGGTGGGGATGATACAGGAGATCAGAAATAAGAGGATGCAAGAAAGAGAGAGATAAAGAGGAAGAGAACACACACACACACACAAGATAAAGAGGGGAGAGGGAGGGGGGAGGGGGGAGGGGGGGGGGCCGGCATGTCATTATAGGTCAGAGTTGAAGCATCACATCGTCACTGAGCGGAGGAATTACGCTCCGCCACGACCTGGGAGTGGGCGGGACGCGGGACCGGCACTCACCCCGCGCCGCTGACCTCGATTGCGAGTTCTTCGTTCGTGACGTTTTTAGTTTTTCTTTTTCTTTTTTTTTGATCGAGTTAGTTGGCAGTAAAAAGAAGAAGAAGAGAAGTGAGAAAGGATAACGTCAGATTATAAAAATACTTGTCAATAATAAAAAGAAGAATACAAGAATAAAATAACGTCAGCTTAAAAGAAAATACTTGTCAATAAAAAAATAGAAGAAAAGAAGTGAAAAGGAATAACGTCAGATTAAAAAAATACTTGTCAATAAAACAAGAAGAAAAGAAGTGAAAAAGAATAACGTCAGCTTTACAAAAAAAAGAAAAAGGGAAAAAGAAAATTCAGTAAATTTTCTAAGGCAGTTCAGACGACACCACACCGCACCACCACGGCATCGGTGGCTGTGGAATTGCTTTCTCCAATTAGGTCTTCTACCTATCGTGTTGTTTGTTAGCGAAGTTGCATGAGGTGTTCGTTAACAGAGTACGATTGGTGTTCGTTATGTTGTTGGCGCTTAACGAACAAGAAATTGTATTATGTGAGACGGGCAGGCTTCATTAGTGTGTATTGCACGTTGTTGTCTTATCTTGGAGGTATGGAAGGAGAGGAGAGAGAAGGAGAAGGAGAGAGAGAGGGAGAGAATGAGGGAGGGGGAGAGGGAGAGGAAGAGGGAGAGGGAGAGATAGAGGAGGAGGGAGAGAGGGAGAGGGAGAGGGAGAGATAGAGGAGGAGGGAGGAGAGAGAGGGAGATTGAGGATGAGGAAGAAGGAAAGAGGGAAAGCGAGAGTAGGAGAGGGATGGGGATGATACAGGAGATCAGAAATAAGAGGATGCAAGAAAGAGAGAGATGAAGAGGAAGAGAACACACACACACAAGATAGAGAGAAAGAGAACAAGAGTATTTTGAGCAGAAAGCAAATTGTGCAAACAAAGGCGAGATGATGGCACCACAAGCCTTTGAGAAAATATTACGTAGGCGGCAACCTTCCGGAGATGGGGTTGTGGGGGGGGGGGTGATGGGGGTATAATGGCGTAACTAATGTTTGTATGTTGATGTAATTATCCCCGAGCCACACCTACACCGCGTTCGGAGTTGGGGGAGGGGAGGGGGAGAGGAGGGGATGTGAAAGGGGTAGGAGAAGGGGAGGGGAAGGAGGATAGGGGGTATGTGAAAGGGGAAGAGGAAGGAGGAGGAGGGGGGAAGAAGGGATATGAAAGAGGAAAGGGAGAGAAGGGAAGGGGGAGGATATGGAAGGGATATGAAAGGGGAAGGAGAACGGGAAGGGAAAGGGAAGGGGAAGGGGAAGAGGGAGAGGAGGGATATGAAACGGGAATGGGACAGGGGATATGAAAGGGGAAGGAGAAGGAGATGGAGAGGGATATAAAAAGGGGAAGGGAAGCGGAAGAAGGGAGAGGAGGGGATATGAAAAGGGGAAAGGGAAGGGGTGAGCAAAGGAAGGGGAAGGGGAGAGGGGAATCGAGATGATGGGGAGGTTTTAAGGAAAGGGGAAGGGAAAGGAGGAGGGGATGGGGAAGGGAGAGATGATGAGGGGAGAGGAGGTGAAGTTGAAGTCTGTGAGGCGAAGGAGTTCAAGAGCAGACGCGCGATGAAATATATCCTTAGATGGAATAGGTGTAATGTTAAAGATATTCAAATGAAAGAAGGAAGAGAGAGAGAGAGAGAGAGAGAGAGAGAGAGAGAGAGAGAGAGAGAGAGAGAGAGAGAGAGAGAGAGAGAGAGAGAGAGAAAGAGAGAGAGAGAGAGAGAGAGAGAGAGAGAGAGAGAGAGAGAGAGAGAGAGAGAGAGAGAGAGAGAGAGAGAGAGAGAGGTAAATGGAAAAAGAGAGACAAAAGTGACAGATAAAGACATAGAGAAGGAGAAGAAACTACCAACAAATAAGACAAAAGAAAAAAGAGTTTGACAGAAAAGAAGAAAAGCAAACGATTAAAGAGAGACGAAAAGAAGAACAGGAAGAAAATAAAAACGAACGAGTAAAGAACAACGAGAATAATAATAATAATAAGAAGAAAAGAAAACGAACGAGTAAAGAGAGAGAAGAAGAAGAAGAACAAAGAGAGCAAGCAAGAAGCGAGGAGGCGGAGACTGAGGTCGGATTAATGGACGACTCGCGTTACGACGATTCCGCGACGCCGTGTCGGGCTTATCGCATTATCCGAGATGATAATTGGGGAAGGTGTGTGTGGGGGGGGAAGGGGGGGAGGAGAGGGAGAGAGGGGGATGAGAGGGAGAGGGGGTTGGGAGAGAGAGAGGGGTGGGAGAGGGAGAGGGTGGGAGAGGAGAGAGGAGTGTATATATGTGTGTGGGGGGGAGGGGGGAAGTGAGGGAGAGGGAGAGGGAAGGAGAGGAAGAGGAGTGTGTGTGTGTGTGTGTGTGTGTGTGTGTGTGTGTGTGTGTGTGTGTGTGTGTGTGTGTGTGTGTGTATGTGTGTGTGTGTGTGTGTGTGTGCGTGTGTGAGTGTGAGTGAGGTGAGGTGAGTGTGTGTGTGTGTGTGTGTGTGTGTGTGTGTGTGTGTGAGAGGGGGGGAGAGAGAGAGAGAGAGAGAGAGAGAGAGAGAGAGAGAAAAAGAAGGAAAGAAAGAAAGAAAGAAAGAAAGAAAGAAAGAAAGAAAAATAGAAAGAAAGAGAAATAGAGAGACAGGCAGATTATATATATGTGCGTAAGAGAGTGTGAACGTAAAACGCAAAAGCGTAGGCGTGAGTGCGAACATGAGTGTGACGTGCGTGTACATACATCTCTATGTATGTGCGTGTATGGAGGCGAATGTCAGTGTGTGTGCGTATTTTTTTCTCTCTCTCGTCCTTCCCGATCACCTCAGCGGCGGCCGGAGTGGCACTTGACGGCGGGTCGAGAAAGGGTTCCCTCCACTTGACAGAACACGTTGTCGTTGTTGTTTTTTCACTCTTTCATTTACCCCTTTTTTTCCTTGTATTTGGGTCATTGGGACATTGGGTCGTTTGTACGAGTGTGAATTAGTTGTTTGTGTGTTTGTTTGTTTTGTTTGTTATGGTTGTAAGAGTGGTAGGAAGTTAGTATGTGGTGATGGGAGTTCCAGTATGTTTACGTGGTATGTAGATACATAACCCCCCCACCCCCATTCATATACAAATATCTCTGTATATGTTAAGAAATTATTGTCTTTTTACCTACAATACGTACACACACACACACACACAAACGCCCCCCCCCCATCCCACACATACATAAATGTATCTGTATATGTATCTACATATGTATATATCTGTGTGTGTGGATATAAATGTATGTATGTGGGCATAAGTGGGTGTGCTGGCGCGCGCGTGTGTGTTAAACGAAGTATTTGCGGCGTCGATAAGAGGTAATGGTACAAGGGATCCCCGAGAGCGAACTGTGTCAAGTGCGTGTGTGGTCGCCGTCTGTCCCGGGCGCCCTCCGCTCCAGATGCCTCCTCTCCCGGGGGTGGGTGGAGGGCGGGGGGGCGTGGGGGTGTGGGGGTGGGGTGAAGGTGGGGGCAGGGGTGGGGTGGGGGGAGTTTAGTTTTGGTTATTGTTTCAGAAATTGGTTTTTGATTCATTTTCGTTCTGATAAAAAAAAAAAAAAAAAAGTGGTGGGAGAGGGTTGGATTCTGGGAGTGTAGGTTTTAATCGTGATTTTTTTTTTTTTTTTTTTTTTGGGGGGGGGGGTATTTTGCGCACGTTTCTCTCGATTTTTTTTCTTTTTTTTTATTCTCTCTTCGTCTTGTGCGAAGGAAGAGGGAAGATAAAAGTGCGAAAATAAGACATGACGTAAAGAAAAAAAAAAACCTTAGACTTTCGCAGGAATCCCCTCCGCATTTCAAGCCTCTTCGCCCGGGAAAGGAATATAAATCCTACTCAATCCTTTTCCTCTCCTCCTCCTCTCCTCTCCTTTCCCCGCCTTCTTCTCCTCCATATCTTCTTCAAATCTTCATCTTTATCGAGCGGTCTTGTTCCTTCTTCCTCTTATTTTCTTGTTTTATTTTGCATTTTGCTTGTCTGACTTGCTATTTCTTCTCTTCTGTTTCTCTTCCTGTTCGGTCTGCCCATCGTCCTTGGCTTCTTCCTCTTGCTTGTACTTTTCATTTCTTTCCCTTTGGCCTTCCTCTTCCTGTTCCTTCAGTTCCTCTTCTTGCTCTTGCTCCTTTTATTATTTCTTTCGTTCTTTTCCTTCTTTCTCAACCACCAACACCATCCCCACCACTGCTATATTCACCACCGCGTCCTCCACCATTGCACATTCACCACCACCACCGTCTCCTCAACCACCTCCACATTCCCCTCCACCACGACTCCCCCCTCCCCCCCTCCTCCCCCTCCCATCTCTCCTGTACGTGCAGTGGAATACCTGAATTAGTATCATGTGAACACCGTGCCATCAATGGAAAGTTGGGGACACGGTCGTTACTTCGTCATGGGATCCCCTTCGGAGGGTACCATCTGGGGGAGGAAGGAGGAGGGGGGTGGGGGTAGGTGGGTATGAGAGAGAGGGGAGGAGGGAGGGGGTGGGTAGGTGGGTATGGGAGGGAGGGAAGGAGGGAGGGGGTGGGTAGGTGGGTATGGGAGAGAGGGAAGGAGGGAGGGTAGGTGGGAGAGAGGGAAGTGAGGGAGGGAAGGGAGGAAGTGGTGAGGACGGGGGGTCCAGGTGGGCGAGAGAGAGAGAAAGGCAGGTGGCGTTTCACTCATGATTGATTTTCACGATCATTTTACTTTTTTTATTTATTTATTCATTTTTCTCTTTTTTTTCGTGCGTTGTTGTTGGTGTTCTTCGTGTGATTATTTTATTTTGGATTCCGGGCATTTCGTCGCCTGCGTTTCGCGTGTTTCTTCAAGGAGGAATCCTCGGTGCTTTCAGGGCCAAGTCGGTAATGCTATGCCTGTGAGTGCGGGATTATTGATGGTTGATTAACCGGGAAGCTGGTCGCTCGCCCTGGCTGGCTTATTGACTGACTTGGCTGGCTGACTGATTAACTGGCTTGTTGACTGACTGGCTGACTGGCCGACTGACTGACTGGCTGGTTGACTGACTGGCCGACTGACTGATTAACTGGCTGGCCGACTGACTGGCTGACTGGCCGACTGACTGAGTGGCTGACTGACTGGTTGGTTGACTGACTGGCCGACTGACTGATTAACTGGCTGGCCGACTGACTGGCTGGCTGGCTGGCCGAATGATTGACAAACTGACTATCTGTCTGTCTTATCTTGTTGGTTTGTCGCCCTCTCTGTCTCTGTTTTGTCTGCCTATCGGTCTGTCTGTCTTTGTTACTGACTTCCTCCCTTGCTGGGATATTCCACTCCGTAGTAGGTCGTTCTGCCGCTAGGAAGGAGGAAGAAGCAGAAGAAAAGAAGGAGAAGGAGAAGAAGAAGAAGAAGAAGAAGGGCATTTTGGACTTGCCATCGCCTTCCTCACATTCCTCCTCCTTCCCTTTCTTCAGGAATGATGGAGGAAGGGGTTAGTTAGTGAGAGTTCCTCCAGCAGGCGGCTCCTAGTCACACGCCGCCTGCTTAATTCCCTGTAATTTGATTATGCTTTGGTTACTAACTTACCTGCACAGTTGCGCGGGCTGTAGAAGGGGCTGGGGAGGGAGAAGGAAAGGGAGAGGGGGAAAGGAAGAAGGAGGTGGGAGAGGGGGAGAGGAGGAGAGGAGGAGATGGGAGGGGAGTGGAGGGAGAGAAGGAGACAGGAAGGGAGAAGGAAAGGGAGGAGGAGAGAGGGGAAAGGAAGAAGGAAGATGGGAGAGGAGAGAGGAGGAGATGAGAAGGGAGTGGAGGGAGAGGAGGAGACAGAGGGGAGAGGAGGGAGGGAAGAAGATCGAGGGAAGTGGTCAAAGGAAGGAGAGAGGAGAGGAAAGAAGGGGAGAAGGTAGAGAACAGAGGAGAGAAGGGAAGGAGAGGAGGCTTTCTAATCGCAATGTTGCAAGAGATAATTACTAAGACAGAATATAATCCGTTTTTTTTAGGATTTCGAGTTTGTACTTGCGTGGATTTCCTTTCGTCGGAGAAATTCCTGCTTCTTTTTATTTGTTGTTTTTATTATTATTATTATTATTATTATTATTGTTATTATTGTTAGCATTGGTATTATTGCTATTATTATTATTGTTATTATTGTTATTATTATTATTATTATTATTATTATTATTATTTCGTTATGTTTGCTGTTATTGTTATTGTCATTATTTTTATCATTATCCTTATTATCACTGTTGTTATTTTTTATTATTGTTATTTTTCATTATTGTTATTGTTATTATAATTTTTTTCATTATTATCTTTTATTATCTTTACTATTATTATAATTGTTATTATTATTATCATTATTATTATTATTATTGTTGTTGTTATTATTATTATTATTATTATTATTATTGTTATTATTATTATTATTATTATTATTATTATTATTATTATTATTATTATTAATAATAATAATAATAATAATAATAATAATAATAATATCATTATTATCATTATTATTATTGGTATTGTTATCTTCATTAGTATCATTCTTCTCTTACTGTTGGTTGTAACTGTCTCATGCATCGGCATTTCTTTCATTTAATTTACGAAAGATGTGAATGAACTTGAGAAAACATTTTTTTTCTTTTTCTTTGTACTTTTTTAAATTGCAATTAACACTAATGGGATTGTGGTAATGAACGATAATTGCTTTGATAATGACGATTGTTGATGACGCCGCAGATAGAATAAAACCTCACCTTCCTCATAATCGCGGTTAATGAGGAGTAGACGAGGAAGACATAATAACGCGGCGGAGGTAATGATTATAGGAATCGTGAGGAGGAGGAGGGAGGAGGGAGGAGGGAGTGAGAGGGAGGAGAGAATGGGGGGATTTTGAGGGAGGAAGAAGAAGAAGAAGAAGAAGAAGAAGAAGAAGGAGGAGGAGGAGGAGGAGGAGGAGAAGGAAAAAGAAGAAAAAGAAGAAGGGCATTTTGGACTTGCCTTCGCCTTCCTCACATTCCTCCTTCTTTCCTTTCTTTAGGAATGAAGGAAGTGGAAAAGGAGGGAAGAGAGATTTGTGAGGGGAGGTGGGAGGGGAGGGAGGAGAGGAGGAGGTCCGTTGTGGGGTCGGGAGGTTATCTTGGGTTGAAGGGGGAGGGGGAGGGGTTATGAGGGGAAGGAGGGAGGGGTTATGGGGAAGGGGGAGGGAGTGAGGGGTTAAGGGGCTGAGGGGGGTGTTATGAGGGGAGGGGGAGGGGAGATGTGAGGGAGGGAGAGTTATGAGGAGAATGGGTGAGGGGTTACAAGGGGAGAACGAGCATGAGTTGGCGGTGCATGTGTGAAAAATATGTCAACTAAGAACAGGAATAAGTATGAACGCCTTTTTCTCTCTCGTCTCTCTCTCTCTCTCTCTCTCTCTCTCTCTCTCTCTCTCTCTCTCTCTCTCTCTCTCTCTCTCTCTCTCTCTCTCTCTCTCTCTCTCTCTCTCTCTCTCCTCTCTCTCTCTCTCTCTCTCTCTCTCTCTCTCTCTCTCTCCTCTCTCTCTCTCTCCTCTCTCTCTCTCTCCTCTCTCTCTCTCTCCTCTCTCTCTCTCTCCTCTCTCCTCTCTCCTCTCTCCTCTCTCCTCAACGTCCCAAGGCGAGTCGGGTGACGTGATGCGAGCGAAAGGATTCTCGCCGATTCGACATAAACGTCAAAGTGGAAAATGAGAAGAGGAGAGAGAGCTTCGAAACGATGGCTATTAAGAAAAAAGAAAGGAAAATGAATAAAGTGGAATTAAGAAAGAAAAAGAGAAATGATATAAAATGAGAAGAGGAGAGAGAGAGCTTCGAGACGATGGCTATTAAGAAAAAAAGAAAGGAAAAGAATAAAGTGGAATTAAGAAAGAAAAAGAGAAATGATAAAAAAATAATGATAAAAAAAAATGAAGCCACCGTTTAGAAATATCTTAAAAGCGAGAAGCCTCTTGTAACGACATAATAGACGGATATCGGAATGTGACCCATGTCTTTGAAAAAAAGAAAAAAAAAGAAAGAGAAAGAATTGGGTTCTCGAGACAGTCCGGTAATTAGGCCTAGGTTGACAAGGGCGAGTCGTCAGGGAATTTAATGTTACCTCTGACCTGCAGGAAGTGATTTAATTGTAAAAAAAAAAAGAAAGAAAGAAAGAAAAGTAACGGTCTTGGAATAGCGACGAGAGTTTCCGCGTCGTAAAAATAGAAATAAATAAATAAAGAAAAAAGAACGATGTAAATAGACATTGTTCGTGAACTTTTTTTTTTTTTTTTTTTTTTTTTTTTTTTTAGATTTTCAAGCTGCCTTGGTCGATGAGTTTATTGGTTGTTGATTTATATATTTTTGATGATTTTTGAATGATGTATTGATGGAACTAAATTAGATGATAGATATTCGTCTTTTTTTTTATCGAGAGTTAAAAGACGTTGTTAGAGTGAGATTCGAAACACGAGATTCCTTAAACCTAAATCCATCTTGGCACGGTGTTAACTCTTCTCTTTCTGCGCTCTCTCTCTCTCTCTTTCTTTCTATTCTGCTCTCTCTTTCTTTCTTACTTTCTTTCTTTCTCTCTCTTTCTTTCTTTGTTTCTTTCTATCTTTCTATCTTTCTCTTTCTATCTTTTTCTCTCTCTTTCTAATACCTCTCTGTCCTCTCTTTCTCCCTTTCTCTCTTTATCTCTGTATTTCTTTCTTCCTTTCTCTCTCTATCTCTGTATTTCTTTCTTCCTTCCTCTCTCTCTCTCTCTCTCTCTCTCTCTCTCTCTCTCTCTCTCTCTCTCTCTCTCTCTCTCTCTCTCTCTCTCTCTCTCTCTCTCTTTCTTTCTCTCTCTCTCTCATTTTCCTTTGTTTACCCTTTTCTGTCTTCATTCATGTCCTGAAAACTTGAATACACTTATTTGTCCGTATTGTTTTGGCGTGTCGTATTTCCTCCGCGAATGCCTTTGTTTTGGTTCGCGTAACTGGCGTTTTCCTCTGTAATATGAGCCTCACGGTCGAACTTGTGTCATTGTGTGTGTCACCGCTTGGAGTAACACTGTCATCATCACAACTCATCTCATCTCGTCTCATCTCATCTCATCACATCACAACTCACCACATCTCATATCATCATATCA
Source organism: Penaeus vannamei (assembly GCF_042767895.1). NCBI lineage: Eukaryota > Metazoa > Arthropoda > Malacostraca > Decapoda > Penaeidae > Penaeus > Penaeus vannamei. The sequence continues at coordinate 16,214,344 of NC_091582.1, read as the reverse complement.
CATTACATCACATCTCATCTCGTCTCATTTCATCTCATCACAAATATATTACATCACATCGCAACTCACCACATCTCAGCTCAGCATATCACATTACATCACATCTCATCACATATATAATCGTCACATCATATCACATCACATCGCAACTCATATCATATCATCATATAGCATTACATCACATCTTATCTCATCTCATCACAATTCATCTAACCTCATCACATATCACATCACATCGCAACTCACCACATCTCATCTCATTACACCACACCGCATCACGCCCCATAACACCAACGCTACAAGTCGTTAGGCGTGTTGGTTGTGGGTCTTCGAGGGTTGTTAATAGCAGTCAATGTGCTTGATGGCCTCGCATTAGTGGTTGTTATGGCGTGTTGTAATTGTTTAGGAGCGCGGCTTAGAGTGTAAGTGATCGATTACTTTAGGCCATTAGAACTGATGGATTCGTTCTTGAGGTGGCGTTGGAGGGGCGGTCGTTGTGGAGGGGTGGTCGTTGTGGAGGGGCGGTCGTTGTGGAGGGGTGGTCGTTGTGGAGGGGCGGTCGTTGTGGAGGGGTAGACGTTGTGGAGGGGCGGTCGTTGTGGAGGGGCGGGTCGTCGGGAGGCGGCTTTCGTTGTGGAGGGGCGGTCGTGTCGTGGAGGGGCGGTCGTTATGAGGGGCGTCGTCGAGGGGTGGTCGTTGTGGAGGGGCGGTCGTTGTGGAGGGGTAGACGTTGTGGAGGGGCGGTCGTTGTGGGGTTGTGGTCGTTGTGGTGGGGCGGTCGTTGTGGAGGGGCGGTCGTTGTGGAGGGGCGGTCGTTGTGGAGGGGCGGTCGTTGTGGAGGGGCGGTCGTTGTGGAGGAGTGGTCTTTGTGGAGGCACTGTGGCAAAGGGAGCGATTGGGTCCGAGGAGGTGGCGAGGGCGGAGGTTGTGGTTACAAGGGGTAGTGGTAGCTGTCGTTGTGGTGTATAGTGATCCCCTTTTCCCTCTGTGTCTATTTTTTATTCTCTAGCTTTAATCTCTCTTTCTGTGTCTGTCTGTGTCTTCTTCTTTCTCTTGTTTATTTGTCTTTCTCCTTTCTCCCTTCCTGCATCTCTCTCGCTCTCTCTCTCTCTCTCTCTCTCTCTCTCTCTCTCTCTCTCTCTCTCTCTCTCTCTCTCTCTCTCTCTCTCTCTCTCTCTCTCCCTCCTCCCTCTCCCTCTCCCTCTCCTCTCTCCCTCTCCCTCTCCCTCCTCTCTCTCCCTCTCCTCTCTCCCTCTCTCCCTCTCCCTCCTCTCCCTCTCCCTCTCCCTCTCCCTCTCCCTCACCTTCACCTTCACCTTCTCCTTCTCCTTCTCCTTCTCCCTCCCCCTCTCTCTCTCCATCTTCCTCTCCCCCTCTTCTCTCTCTCGTATATCTTCGTCTCCCCTTCGAAGATAGACGCTGATGCACCCTCGTCGGCGGCCAGAAGAAAGAACACCCCTTCAAGATGCCACCGATGACAGTTAGTGTAAATATTTAAGCAGCATCTGTCTCGGTACTCTCTTGCACGGGGAGCAGCGGCTTGCATTCGTTGCATTTTATCGCCTGTCTCTTCCTTTGGAGGGGAGGTCGTTCGTCTCATCCGTAGGGCTTTCAGAGATTTTATTGAGGGATTCGTTCTGCTTTTTTTTTATACGGAAATCTGACTACGGGCGTGTGTGCCAGCGGCTATCTGAGGGCTAGCTGGCACGGCCCCTTTAACTAGGAGCGCTGGCCACCGACGCCAACTCATGCCACACCCGGCGGTCAGTTCACCTTCCGCCAGACGCTGTTGCAACTAGCTGCTACTAGCTGTTGCTTGGCGACAGATGTAGAAGTAGTGCTAACGGCGATGTTTTTGAGATGAAAGTATAATGTTAATAGATAAAAACGATGAGACAGAAGAATGAAATATAAAAATGGAAAGAGAATGAAAAGAGGATACATTGTGAATGAGTAAGACCAGACAGCAATATTAACGATAGATACGATGAAATAAAATAAGAATAAAAAAGGGAAAGAGACTGAAGAGAGGATACGAAGGGAAGGACTAAGACCAGGCAGACGAGCGCGATTTCCCGCCGCTGCCAAAGGAAGAAACGAGAAAGGAGGCAGGAGGGGCGTGCTCTCCGCGCTGCCTGTCGCCCGAACAACATCGCGGCGAGTAACAACAACAACTGGAGGTGAGAGAGTACGTGCGCCCGGCAGCCCAGCCAGGGAATGCTCGGGGGGGGGGGTTATTTCGCTGCGAGGAGGAGGAGGAGGAGGAGGAGGAGGAGGAAGGAGGGGGGAGGGAGGGAGGAGGGAGGAGGGAGAGGTAGGAGGAGGAGGAAGAGGAGGAGGAAGAGGGAGAGGGAGGAGGGAGGAGGAGGTGGAGGAGGAGGAAGAGGAAGAGGGAGAGGGAGAGGGAGAGGGAGGAGAAGGAGGATGAGGAGGAGGAGGAGGAGAGCTCGCGCGCGCGGACGAGGAGGAATGTTATTGCAGGAGATTGAAGCGCATGATGTAACCGGCGCTCCTTGTTCTGCGGGGATTGCGGAGTACGGAGATATAGGGTTTCGGTCGCTTTTTATTTTCCGTTTTTTTCTTTCTTTCTTTCTATCTCTCTCTGTCTCTGTCTGTCTGTCTCTCTCTGTCTGTCTGTCTCTCTCTGTCTCTCTCTCTCTCTCGCCCTCTCTCCCTCTCTCCCTCTCCCTCTCTCTCTCTCCCTCTCTCTCGCCCTCTCTCCCCTCTCCCTCTCCCTCTCCCTCTTCCCTCTCTCTCTCTCTCTCTCTCTCTCTCTCTCTCTCTCTCTCTCTCTCTCTATCTCTATCTATCTATCTATCTTTGTATTACGTGTGTGGAACATCTTAAAAGGAATGCATGGTTGTGCTGTGTGCACACTGTGTATGTATGTACGTCTTTGGAAATTTATATAAATGCAGTACTTGCATGTTCTTGTGCCCGGTATAGCGTTAGTATGGAGATTAAGCTATGATCCCAATTCAGTACTATTTAATGACGTGAATTTAATTTAAGCGAAGTTAATTTGAGTGAAGTGAATGTAAGTGAAGTGAATTTAAGTGAAGTGAATGTAAGTGAAGTGAATGTAAGTGAAGTGAATGTAAGTGAAGTGAATGTAAGTGAAGTGAATGTAAGTGAAGTGAATGTAAGTGAAGTGAATGTAAGTGAAGTGAATGTAAGTGAAGTGAATGTAAGTGAAGTGAATCTGAGTGAAGTGAATCTGAGTGAAGTGAATCTGAGTGAAGTGAATGTAAGTGAAGTGAATCTGAGTGAAGTGAATGTAAGTGAAGTGAATGTAAGTGAAGTGAATGTAAGTGAAGTGAATCTGAGTGAAGTGAATCTGAGTGAAGTGAATGTAAGTGAAGTGAATGTAAGTGAAGTGAATGTAAGTGAAGTGAATCTGAGTGAAGTGAATCTGAGTGAAGTGAATGTAAGTGAAGTGAATGTAAGTGAAGTGAATGTAAGTGAAGTGAATGTAAGTGAAGTGAATGTAAGTGAAGTGAATCTGAGTGAAGTGAATCTGAGTGAAGTGAATCTGAGTGAAGTGAATTATGAAGTGAATGTGAATGCGAAGTGAATGTAAGTGAAGAAGTGAACGAGTGAAGTGAACAAGTGAAGTGAATGTAAGTGAAGTGAATGTAAGTGAAGTGAATGTAAGTGAAGTGAATGTAAGTGAAGTGAATATAAGTGAAGTGAATTTAAATGAAGTGAATCCTCCTGCTATCATAGCGAGTCCCGGTGGCGCCAGGTTGAATAACTGAGCCAGCGCGAGAGGAGAGGACGTGAGGGCGTCCGGAGCAACTCTGGGGGCGGCGAGGAACGCAAATCCCTGAACTGGGGGCTTTGTGGCGTCTCGTTACCGGAAGCACACGCGCGGGCGCTTGGCAAGTGGCAGGGACTGTGGCACCGACGTCGGGGCTTCGCGTTCTCTCTCTCTCTCTCTTTCATTTTACTTTTCTCTGTCTCTGTCTGTCTCTTTCTCTTTTGCTTTCTCTCTCTTTCTCTTTCTTTTTACTTTTCTCAGTCTCTATCTCTTTCTCTTTTTCTTTCTCTTTCTCTCCCTCCCTCTCTATCTCTTTCACTCCATCTCCTCCTTATTCCCTTTTCCTTCCTCCCTTCCCTTTCTCCTCTCCCTTTTATTCCACCTCCCTCTCTCCCTCTCTTCCTCTCTCTCTCTCTCTCTCTCTCTCTCTCTCTCTCTCAATCTCCCTCTCTCTTTCTCTCTCTCTCTTTCTCGCTCTCTCTCTCTCTCGTTCTCTTTCTCTCTTTCCCCATGTCTCTCTCTTTCTCTCTCTCCGTCTCCCTCTCCCTCTCCCTCTCCCTCTCCCTCTCCCCCTCTCTCCCTCTCTCCCTCTCTCCCTCTCTCCCTTTCTCTCGCTCTCTTGCCTTCTTTTCCGTGGTACGAAAAGTTAATTTAGCACTCGAGTCTTCAGTCAAAAATTACCCGTAACAGAATACTCCGTTGTTGCGCGAGAGAGTGCGAATATTGTTTCTCTTCTCCCATTTACTCTAAGGGACCCTTTGTCTCTTATCTTTAACACCATTTATCAGCCGTTTCTTCTCTTCCTTCTCATTGCGAGGAACCATAAATTTAAGAGATGGGGAGGTGGTACTCCACGCTCTCGTTATCTCTTCAATTTGTTCTCTCTTTTTTTTCTTCGTTTCTCGTGTTCTTTCTTCTTCTCTTCTTTGTGTTATTTCATCGTGTTAATTTATGGTTCCTTAATTAACGTGTTTATCTCCTCTTGTGGGGTTTGTGTGTGAGTGACTCTGGGCTTTTAGTCTTTTACATTTCCTCTTTCTAATCTTTCGTGCGTTGTCTCTCCCCTCTCCACCTCTCATTTTAGGAGTCTTTTTTTCCCTCTCTCTCTATCTCTCACAATCTTTGTCCCTTCCATATTTCTCTCTTCTTTGCCATTCGTTCCTCCACCTCCTCCATTCTACTTTTCTCTGTTCTTGTCTTCTTGGTCTTCCTCGCCTTTCTTTCTGTCTCTCTGTCTCTTCTCCCTTTCACCACTCCCCTTCACCGTTCTTTTTCCCCACCACTTTACTCCCTCAGGTCCCTATTTGTTTCTGGCTCCCTATTTTCTTCTCTCCCTCTCTTTTCCCTCCCTTCCTCATCTCTCTCTTTCCTCCCTCCCTGCCCTCCTCTCCTTTTCCTTATCTCTCTTTTCCCTCAGATCTCCTTTGTCTCTCTCTTCCCCCCCTTCCTTCGATCTTCCTTATCTCTTTTACCATCCTTCCTTATCTCTCTTTCTTTCCTTATCTCTCTTTTACTCCCTTCCTTATCTCTCTTTCCTCCCTTCCTCCGATCTTCGTTGCGCTCAAGGGGCGAGTGGACAGGAGATGAGCCTAGGATTACCTCAGGTGTTGTATCTTGAGGATTTTCCCTCTTGTTTTCCTGCTGAAGGGGACTCCGAATGGGTCTCGGAGGCAGTTCAATTTCGGGGAAAAACACCTTGCACATTTTTATTAATTTTTTAAGATTATTGTTTCTTTTCTTGTTTTTATTCTTCTTCGGTTCGTGTTTTTGTTATCTTTCGGTTATGCTTTTCCTTTTTCGTTGTCTGTCTTTCTTTCTTTTCTTATCTTTCGTTTATACTTTTCTCTTTTTCTGTCTTTCTTTTTTTCTTTTCTTGTCATTCGTTTATAATCTTTCTGTCTGTCTTTCCTTCTTTTCTACTTCATCTTCTTCCACTTTTTCTTCATTTTGTGTGAATGTGTAAAATACTGATATTCTTGGCTCATTGCTATAGTTTTTTTTAGATGGCCAAAGGAACCAAATCGAATGGTGTTTTTTGTCTTTAATATTTGATGATAATTTTGAGAATGTCGTGATTTATTGAAGAGAATATAGAGGAATAGAGGGGGGTTACTTTTAATGTTGGTGTATGTGTGTGTGTACGAGGAAGATGTGTGTGTGTGTGTGTGTGCTTGAAACCGATATAAATGTGCGTTTCTTTGTTTGCACCAGCAACTTCTCAGTTTAGTGGTTTCTGCTTTTATCATTTACTAACTACCATTCTTTAAACATTGTATTGTCGCACAGCAACAAAGGAATAATGAAACAAAACTGTATCATCAATCACCATAATCAAGAGTTCACAGATGAGATATGTTGCTGTTATATGAACAGGAAAACAGAGAAAGAAAAGCATATATATATATAGTATGATATGATATATATAGAGATATATATATATATAGAGGAGACAGGAGTATATATATAGAGAACGATAAAGAGATGTTACAGTAGAGAGAGGGTAGAGTGCTTGAGCCACAGTTCCTCCTTAAATAGGGTTTGTTCTTATCAAGTTAGTGCAAGTCGTTTATAACTGAAAGCTCTAAGTTGTGATTTACCTAAAACATTTCGGCAAGGGAAACTTATTATGATCGTCAATAATGCTAAACCAGTGCCTTGTTGTCTGCTTAAACACGAGGAGAGATTTGGGATTGTTTTGTGTTCTTTTTCTGGACGTTTTCCAGTTAGATTTAATAGTAGTTAGACAGATTTTTCCCATGTATTAGTTATGACTTTATGTGTTTTCTTCTGTCTGTTATTCTTCGTTGGTTCTTCTGTTCGGTTCTGTCTGTCTGTCTCTCTCTCTCTCTCTCTCTCTCTCTCTCTCTCTCTCTCTCTCTCTCTCTCTCTCTCTCTCTCCCTCTCTCTCTCTCTCTCTCTCTCTCACCCTCACTCTCTCTCTCTGTCTCTGTCTCTGTCTCTCTCTCTTTCTCTCTGTCTCCCTCTCTCTCTCTCTCTCTCTCTCTTTCACCCTCTCTCTCTCTCTTTCATCCTCTCTCTCTCTCTCTCTCACCCTCTCACCCTCTCACCCTCACACCCTCACACCCTCCCTTCCCTCCACCTCTCCTCCCTCCCTTTCTCCCTTCCCCCCTCTCTTCCTTGGTTCTCGCTTTTATATGTTGAATATATTACGAAATTACAGTCGACCGAATCTCGCGCGTGACATAAAATTTCCAAACATACGGAGGCCGAGATGGATATCCGAATACAAACTGCCTTCCCGACGTCTCGCTTTTGGAGCCGCACGGGGGAAACGGCCGCTGTTTATGTCAACTTTCCCTTAACCCGCCAGGTGCTCCTTGACACCAGTATTTGACCCGGAATTAGGGATGCGATTTTCTCCGCCAGGCTTCCCCGTTCGACGCGGCGGTGCGACTTTTCGGAAAGGAACACGGTTCTTCACGTACGCCGGGCGCTTGGTCGTTAGCAGGGAAAGCGAAATTGTCTGAAAATGACGCAGAAGGGCGAGGAAAGATAAGGTCTTTAAGGCGAGGCGGATTAGAGATTAGAAAAAAAGAAACTTCGCGGTTGTAAAAATCCGGGAACACGTTTGGGGTCTCGCGGGCGCCATTTTTTTTTTTCTTCTTCTTCTTCCGCTGTCGCCGAGTTCAGTATTTAAACCCGTGTTTATGTTCGCCCCAGTTCGTATTTCCGGCCGAGAAGTTGCTGATTTGTGTGGCAGCGAGGAGCAATTGGGCGGGAGAACGTTTTTGTGCGATCGATATATATTGCTCCATTAGGTAGAGCTTCTTTTCGAATTCTTTCGAACGTTTTTTCTCCCGGGAAGTTGATCGGGCCGGCGGAGGTAAAGGAACCAGGTTAGGTAACGTTGATTTAGGGTCGATGATGATGACCGTTGCGGGATGATAGGGGATGTTGTTATTGGTGTTGGTATTTTGTTGTTGTTGTTGTGTGTATTTTCGTCGTTGTTTTATTATATTTAGGATAGATTTAACCGAGGCGAGACTCAACCGAAGGACTGCACTCGTCGCCTCTCCGACTCAAGCAGCGGGAGTTATATCTGTTGGGCTTTTTAAAGACGTCGGTTTGTTTTCGTTTCCCGGGCGGCTTTGCTCCTCATTACCTCTCTGTCGGGGGGGGGGGGAGTGAGTGATTATACCCGCTTCTCTGCTGCTGCTTCTGCTTCTCCAGCGACCGCTCTCTTTCTCTCTCCTCTCCCCGCTTTGGGCTTTTTGCTGGTGGGCGGGTTAGGTTGTGTGGGCGTTTGTGGGCGTTCGTTCGGGCGTGCGTTCGGTTGTCGGTCTTTGCCGGTGTGAGTCGTTTCGTTTCGTTACTTGGCCACTTGGATGTTGTCTGTTTGATTTTGGCCACACGAGTAGATCTCATACCGTACACTGTGTACTTATTCGGTATCTTCCCGAGTATCTGGCTGTCAACCTGTGTTTCCTTCTCCTATCCAACTATCCACCTATATGGACTTCCCACACTCACCGACCCGAATAGACCAGCCTTACTCACCTACCCACCCGAATATACCTCCCTCACTAACTCCCCTGGATACACCTTCCACACTCACCCACCCGAATACACCTCCCTCACTAACCTACGTGAATACACCTCTCTCCCTCACCCACCTGGATAGTCCTCCCTCACTAACTCCCCTGGATACACCTCCCTCACTCACCCACCTGGATACACCTCTCTCCCTCACCCACCTGAATACGCCTCCCTCACTCACCCACCTGGAGAGTCCTTCCTCACTCACCCACCCGAATACACCTCCCTCCCTCACCCACCTGGATAGTCCTCCCTCCCTCACCCACCTGAATACGCCTCCCTCACTCATCCACCTGAATACGCCTCCCTCCCTCACCCACCTGGATACACCTCTCTCCCTTACCCACCTGGATAGTCCTCCCTCCCTCACCCACCTCCGCCCTCCACCTGCTCACCCAACGTGCGTTTTGGTGCCGAGTGTCGCCGTCACACGCCCGACGCCCAGGTAGCGCTATAGGCCGTGCGGGCGTCGGGTTTCCACAGCTTATCGGTTGGGGGTTGGGAGGTGGGTGGGGGAGGGGGGAAGGGGGAGTGGGGGATGGGTGAGGGAGGGAAAGGGGAGAGAGTTGGGAGGGGAGCAGGGAGTAGGAGGTAAGAGGGATGGTTGAGAAAGGGGAAGGGGCTAGGGAGAGGGGGGAAGGGTGAATGTGAATGGAGGGGAGGATAGAAAGGGGAAAAGGGAGGGGAAGGAGGTAAGAGGGATGGGTGAGAGAGGGGAAGGGGTTAGGGAGAGGGGGGAAGGGTGAATGTGAATGGAGGGGGGATAGAAAGGGGAAAAGGAAGGGGTAGGGGGGAATGGGAGAGAGTAGAGGTGTTATAGGGGATTTGAGAATGGAGTTTCGCTACCGGTTTTAAATTTTCCATTTCATTCATAGTCTGTTTGTGCGTATTTTTGTATCATTGTCTGGATGTTTATGTTATCATTTCCATCGTTATTATCGACACCGTCACCATTACCATTGGCATTGCAACAATAGATTACAGTATATTATTACATACGAGTATTTATTGAAATACTGGCTTAAAAATATTTCGACTGACCGTGTACGAACAGAGTCAACAAAGGCATCCAATTTAACGCAGCCGCCAGACCTATAGTTATTTATTTGATTAAAGACCTTCAGTTATTAATTTATTTTATTAATCTCCCCTGGAAAGTTTTGAAAAAATATTTGTATACCTATGAATTTTCCAGAACAATTTTTCTTTTTCCTCATCCCCCGGATATTTTGGAAAATATCTATATCTATACCTATATCTATATATATCTATACCTATACCTATATATATATAGGTATAGATATACCTGTATATATAGGTATATCTATACCTATGAATAATCCATAACTATATTTTTTCCCTTTTTTTCTCTCTTTCTGTCGGACATTTCGGAAATGAAAAATATATGTAAACCTATGAATGTTCCAGAACTATTTTTTTGTTTCCTTTTTCTCTCTCTCTCTCTGGGGCGACCAAGCCGAGGTATTATTGTATTTACGAAGCTCACGCGTGTTTGTCGCTGTCCATATTTCGGGAGAACTTACGCAGCTTTTCCCATGCAAACAGGGCGGGTGCCAAGGAAAACGACGCCCACGCTACGGCCGCCCTCGGGTTTCCCCCTTTCTCTCTCTCTCTCTCTCTTTCTTTCTTTCTCTTTCTTTTTTTTTCTTTTTTTTTATTTTTTTTCTTTCTTTCTCTTTCTCTCTCTTCTTCTTCCTTCTTCTTCTTCTTCTTCCTTCTTCTTCTTCTTTCTTCCTCTCTCTCTCTCTCTTTCTCTTCTTCTCTTCTCTCTCTCTCTCTCTCCTCTTATTCTTTCTTTTTCTTTTTCCTTCCCCTCCATTCGTATTTGTTCTGCTTTTCTTTCTCTGTTTCTCACGCTTCCGTTCTCAGTTTCCCCTTTAAGCCGTTGCTTCTTTCGCTGTTTCATGCTTTACCTTTAGATTCTTCTCTTCCTTTCTCTTTCTCTTCATTCCTTCTTTTTTCTCTCTACGCCTCAATCCTCAATTTCCTTGCTTCTCCTTTTCCTTCTATTTCTTGCTCTCATCTCCCTCTTCCCATTCTTTCGTTT
>NC_091582.1:16193660-16203459 GCF_042767895.1 Penaeus vannamei | reverse complement strand
CATCATGGCAGAGGAATGCGCTGGGAGGACGTCGTTGGGTTATTGTTTTGGCAACGGTGATGGTGGTGAGGATTTAGTTTCATGGCGATGGTGGTAAGTAGTGATAATGGTGATAACGGAAAGGAATGCTAAAGGAAGTAATAATTGATGGTTTGAAAAAATACTAGTAACACTTGTTTTTTTGTTTATTTATTTCCTGGTTGTTTTTTTTACTGCTGAAAAAACTAGTATCACTTGTTTTTTTTATTTGTTTATTTTGCGATCGTCTTTTTACTTCTAAAAAAACTAATATCACTTGTTTTTATTTTATTCATTTTTTTGCGATCGTCTTTTTACTTCTGAAAAGACTAATATCACTTTTTTTGTTTTATTTATTTATTTTGCGATCATCTTTTTACTTCTGAAAAATTAATATCACTTGTTTTTTTTTATTTATTTATGTTGCGATCGTCTTTTTACCTCTGGAAAAAAAACTAGTATCACTTTTTTCTATTTATTTATTTTGCGATCGTCTTTTTTACTTCCGATTCTGCTGCTCAACTGCTCAGGAGAAATAACCCTTTGACCTTTGACCTTCCACATTAAGGACCTCTGATGGGCGGCTTAACTCCTCCTCACTCCCTGCGCCGACAGACCCACACGCCCATAAGACCACTTTTTTTGCACTCACGCCCACGCCCCCGCCCCTTAATATCCGTTCTTGCACCCCCCCCCACGACCTTTTTTTGGGGGGGGAGGGGAGGGAGGGGGGGATAAAGGTCATCGGGTGTTATCAATGACGAGGCCGGGGGGGGGGGGGGGAGACGCATAACGGGGGAGGGATAATGAAGACAAGCTGTGACCTTGTTGTTCGGAGGCTTATCTCTTGCTTCGGGTAGTTGGGGGGAAGGGGGAGAGGGAGAGAGGGTTGGGGAGGGGGAGGGAGGAGGGAGGAGGAGAAGGGAAGGTAGGGGAGAGGAGGGAGAAGAAAGGGGGAAGGGGGGAGGAGGAGATGGGAGGGGGAGGGAAAGGGGGAAAGAGGGAGGGGAAGGAAAGGGTCGGAGAGGGAAGGGAGGGAGAGGAGAAGGGAGGGAGAAAAAGGGAGAGAGAGGGAGGGAGAAACGGGCAGGGAAGGAGGGAAATGGAGAAAAAGAAAAGGAGAGGAGGAGGGGAGAGGAAGGGGAAAATGAAAGAGAAAAGAGAAAGAAGGACAAGAAGAAAGAAAGGTAGGAGAGGGAGCAGGGCAAGAGGAAAGATGTGGGGGATAGGAGGGGAGGGGAAAAAAGAGAAAGGGGAGAAGGAGAAGGGAAGGGAGGGAGGGTATGAGTAGGGAGAAGGGAGAGAAAGAAGGAGAATGTGTGGAAGGGGAAAGGGGAAGATAAGGGAGTGGGAAAGGGGGAAAGGGAAGGAGAAAGAAGGAACAGGAATGGAAGAGAGAAAAGATTGGAGAGAGGGAGAGAATGGGAAGCAGAAAAAGAGGGTAGGGAGAGAATGGGAAGCAGAAAAAGAGGGTAGGGAGAGAAATAAAGAAAAAAAGAAAACGAAAGATAGGAACCTCAATCCAAACAACATCAAATGCTGCTCTGCTTTGCCCTGAGGTCATTCAGTCTAACATACCTTTTTTTTCAGAGTGTTCACGAAGGTATAGGTGGAGTCACGTTCACGCTGCCTTGGTGTTTCTGAAAGGTTGACTTGATGCACATTTTATGTCGGTGATTATCCTGTATTCAGTGAAAGCCGTGAAAACTGCACGTAACGCCCCATTCATTGGGGAATGAATTGCGAAATCGGGCATTCAGGAGGTGAATGAATTAATATGGAAATGAACATATAAATGGATACATATTATATATTATGTAAATGAGTATGTATGTAAACACACACACACACACACACACACACACACACACACACACACACACACACACACACACACACACACACATACATATATATATATATATATATATATATATATATATATATATATATATATATATATATATATATATAAAGAAATAAATGTATATGTGGATACATCGTACCCTCATAAAGCTCCCAATAATATTTCCGTTTACAGCTTCAGTTACATAAATGAGAAGATTGAATCCTTTTAAACAAACACGAACAGAGGCCGTTTTTTACTCCTCATTCCCCCACCTTCACCCTCACTGCTCATGCTCCCCTCACCCAGTTCTCACTCCTCATTCCCCCTACCCCATATTTACATCTCAACCCCTCCCCCCCCCCTCACTCCTCACCCTTTCCCTATCCTCATTCTTCATTTTCTTTCCCCATCCTCACTCCTCGCCCCTCCCCCATCCTCACTCCTCACCCCCCCACCCCAACCCCTCACTCCCCACCTCCTCCCCAACCCTCACCCGTACCCTCTCCCCTATCCTCACTCCCCACCCCCTCCCCTATTCTCACTCCTCACCCCCTCCCCCAACCCTCACTCCTCATCCCCTCCCCAACCCTCACTCTCCACACCCTTCCCAACCCTCACTCCGTACCCCTCTCCCCCATCCTCACTCCTCACCCCCTCCCCAACCCTCACTCCTCACCCCCTCCCCAACCCTCACTCCCCACACCCTCCCCAATTCTCACTCCTCATTTTCCTTCCCCATCCTCACGCTCCGGAGGAAAGGCCGGTAATTCCTCATGCTGAGTAAAGAAGAAAAAAATGAGGTGTCGAGTTTCATTTTTCGTTTCTTTCCCGGCGAAGAAACGGCCACATCCAGAGAAGGAATGCGTATTGATATTATTGTAATTTTATTATTACGTTATATTTATTATTGTATTATTTATTATATTTATTATTATATTATTATATTTATTGTTATATTTATTATTATATTATTTATTATATTATTTATTATATTTGTTATTATATTATATTTATTATTATATTATTTATTATATTTATTATTGTATTATATTTATTATTGTATTATTTATTATTATATTTTTAAATTATATTTATTATTATATTATTAAATTATATTTATTATTATATTATTGCAGTTTTAACGCGTATGGGAACTCGCTTTATTTGTTTAAAATCCATAAGGGATCTTGATTATTGTTTATATCTTTAAAGGTTTTGATAATCAGTTCATTTGCTGAAAAGAAAGAAAAATCGTACGGAGGAGGCAAAGATTCCTCAGATTTTTTAGGCTGAGTTCGATGAGTCAGTTGGCCGCTCGTTCGCTTGTTTATCCTTTGTCATTTCCTTTTGCCTATTTTCTTCTTCTCTTCTCTCTTTCGTTATCCTCTCTCGATTTGTTTCTCTGTTTTTTTTTCTTTTCTTTCTTTTAGTTTGTTATTTTCTTTTGTTTCTTTTTTTATTTTCCTCTCTCTCTCGTTATCATCTTCAGATTTGTTTTTTTCTCTTTTTTCTCTTTTCTTTCTTTTGGTTTGTCATTTCCTTTAGCTTCTTTTCTTCTCTTCTTTATTTCATTATCTTCTTCCGAGTTGTTTCTCTCTTTTTTCTTTTCTTTCTTTTAGTTTGTCATTTCCTTTTGCTTCTTTTCTTCTTCTCTTCTCTCTATCATCTTCTTTTCTTCTCCCGAATTGTTTCTCTCTTTTTTTCTTTCTTTTTATTTTTTGTTTTCTTTTCGGCTGCTTTGGTCTTCTTTGCCCTTCTGGGTTGAGTTTACTTCCTGTTTAGCGTGTTTTGTGCGTGAAATTCCTCATTTCGTGAAGGTTGGTAAGTGTGTGTGCGTGCGTGTGTGTGTGTGTGTGTGTGTGTGTGTGTGTGTGTGTGTGTGTGTGTGTGTGTGTGTGTGTGTGTGTGTGTGTGTGTGTGCGTGCGTGTGTGTGAATGTGTGTGTGTGTGTGAGTGTTTTCATTTATGTCGTATATTAATCTATTTAGAGACCACATATTACACATATATTTTCATATTGCAAGATGCAGATCGACCAATTGCTATTTAGCCAAGTCACCGTGTCCACTTCCTATCTCTCTCTACTCCTCCTCCCCCCTCCCCTCCTCCCCTCCCTCCTCCTCCCCTCCTCCCCTCCTCCCCTCCTTCCTTCCTCCCCTCTCCACGCTCTTTCTCTCAAGAAGGTGTCAATTGCATCGTAAGGAGGCATATCGCATGGCAATATAGGCCTTACGGACACCGCCTACGACCACTCGAACGACTCGTAGACGACCCACTGTGGCCATAAGCTGGATTGTTAACGCGGGTGATGCCAGGGCTTGGGCGGTGGGTATGCCGAGGGGGTATGCCGGACGGGGGCAAGGGGGGCATGCGGGGGGGGGTCTGTATTTTGTGGTTATGATTGTGTTTTTTATGAATACTTGTTTGTTTGTTTGTTTGTTCATTTGTTTTCTTGTTTGTTCGTTAATTGGTTTATTTGTTAATTTTTTTTTTGTAGGTCTTTTGTTGATTAATTTTGTATTTATTTATGTACGTGTTTATTTTGTTTTACCTTATTTGGCGTATTAAATGGTGGTAGGACAGGGATTTTTCGTTGCAGTTTCAATAAGATTTCGTGGATGTGTATTAAAGACAACCAGTGAATATGTTTGTGTCTAAATTTATTAGTATGTTAGATAAGTGTGTGTGTGTGTATGTGTGTGTGTGTGTGTGTGTGTGTGTGTGTGTGTGTGTGTGTGTGTGTGTGTGTATGTGTGTGTGTGTTTGAGTGTGTGCACTAATGCTATAGTACATGCTTCCTCAGTGCAGTACCTTTTTTGTTGTTGTGAAGCTCCTAAGAAATATGAACAATCTACAGATACAATAAATAAAAAACTAAGTAAAACGAAATCGAACAGAATCAAATAAAAATAACGAATAAAAACGAATAAACTCGCGAAACAGATTATAAAAAAAAGAAAACAAAAAACCCAGACCAAGCGATAAGAACCCAAAACGCACTTACACCATAAAGAGAAGATGACGCTGCAGCTGAAACCAAGGCCTTCCCGCATGCAACGGCGCATTGCAAAGTCGGTTGGGCCAAAAGGGCGTCTTCGATGCGGTCATCTTCGCAGGCGGGAAAGTGACTCACGAAATGAAACGGGCAAAGCAGTGCCGGGCAGCGTCTCGTGACACCGAAGGGGCAGAATCTCTTAGCCCGACACTGCAGCGTCTCATGACACCGAAGGGTAGTGTAAAGTAGTGTAGAATGGGGAATGGGAAAGCGGTTGGTCATTGAATGAGGTGCGGATGAGGAAGATGTAGGAGGGAAGAAACTAGGATTAGGAAAGATGAGAGGTTGATTAATAGATGGATGGATGGATAAAGATTGATAGGGGAAGAGAGGGGAAGAGGGAGAAGGAGGGAGAGAATGAGAGAGGGAGAATGAGGGAGAGAGAGAGAGAGAGAGAGAGAGAGAGTCAGCAAGGGAGAAAGCAGCCCCAAGCACAAAGGAAAATCATCACGAGGTCCCTCCTGACCTCACGTTCTCTCGCTCGGACGTCGGTGATGATAAATGGAATTCCGCTGCATCTTAAGACGTCTCGAAGGTGGTCGCTCTAACAAGGCTGGTCGTTCGGTCGGCTCTCGTAACGGTCTCTTGGTCTCTCCTCTTCTGTTTCTCGTTTCGCTGTTGCTTTCTGGTCTCCGTTTCGCTGACGGGTCTTGTTTCGCTATACCTTATTTTATTTTTTTGCGTTTCGTTGTTTTCTACCATTGCTTGCTTCGCTGTACCCTCCTTCGTCTCGCTTCGCTGTGCACTACATTCTTTCTCCCTTCGTTTTCCTCTCCTTGCATCTCGTATCCTCTTGTAGTCCTCCACTTCTCGCTTCATCGTAACCTTCCTGTAGTCTCCTGTACCTCGCTTCGCTCTGTGCCTTCCCTTGCCTCGCGTCCCTGTACTCTCTCTTGTACCTCTCCGCTGTACCCTCATACCCACATGTACACTCCAGTACACCCGTTACTGTACTTTTTTATTTCTTTTATTTATTTTTTTATTTGTTTATGTATTTATTTTATTTATATATTTATATTTTTATTTTTTTATTTATATTTATATATATATTTTTTTGTTTTATTTATATATATATATTTTTTTATTTCTTTCATTTATTTGTTTATTTATTCTATAACTCGGGTCGCTTGCGTTGAGATTTACGGCGTCTGCTTTGTATTCTTGGTTAGCAGCATTGAGATTGTTCTTTAATTGTGCCTTCTGGTTGCATATGCAGATGGCTGCGTGCGAGGGTCACTTGTTTGGGTGTATGGTAATGAGGGTTGCCGGCTTTATGTTGTGATTTCTTGTTTTATGGGGTTTATGAGTGTTGCGTGTGTTTAGGGATGTTTTGGTAGATATTATGCTCGCCAATTATGCACACGAACATGCGGGATCAAATTGGAAGCATGTACGTATATGTTCGTTCTTTCATTTGTTTATGTACTCACTCGCTTACTCACTTACTCATTCACTTAGTCACTCATTCACTCATTCATTCACCCACTCACACTCACTCACTCACTCACTCACTCACTCACTCACTCACTCACTCACTCACTCACTCACTCACTCACTCACCCACTCACACACACACACACACACACACACACACGCGCGCGCACACACACACACACACACACACACACACACACACACACACACACACACACACACACAGAGTCACACACACACACACAGAGTCACACACACACACACACACACACACACACACACACACACACACACACACACACACACACACACACACACACACACACACACACACACACACACACACACACGGACAACCCCTCTCCCCCCGTGCATGCGTGTGCTTCGCATCACTCCGCCACGACGGCCAAAGTATCTGCATTTCGCGGAAAAGCGATTTCCATTCCGCAAAGTCAGACGAAAACTATTCGACTGACACACGCCGACGATCTCTATCTCCTCCGTTTTTAGTACTCTGGCAGCGGGACCTCGTGCTCGGAGGGGCTGGGGGGACTGGGGGAGGGGAGGGGAAGGAGGAGGTGGGTGTTTGTTTATTTGTTGATAAGATGTTTGCTCGAGGCTTGTCCCGCAGACGTTAATAAATTCCGAGCTGATTGGGCGGGTGGGCGTGCTTGGGCCATGCACGGCGACGGGAGGGTGGGTGGGTATGGGTGGATCGGGGGAGAGGGTTTGTGGGTAGGGCGATAGATGGGTGGATTGATAGATGGGTAGATAGATAGATAGATAGATAGGCAGACAGACACAGGTTGACTGATAGATATATAGGCTACGTAGATAGGCAGATGGGTAGACGGAAAATATCTATTTCACTGCACTGCTGGCTCTTAAAGGTCCAATTATTTTCATTCGATGACGTCAGCGGTCCCCCAGCCCCTGTTTAGAAGACGTGAATCTCTCGCCCTTGACATTTATGATGTCCCCGAAGACTGTGTGTTTAGCGCAAATCCTCTCTATGGCGCGTGCATCTCCGGCAGGGGGTTTGTTTTGTCTACCTGCGTGGTGTACGGGGCAGCGGGGAGCGCCCCTCGCCCGTCCATCCGGTCGCCCGTTAGTGCCACTGCGGGTGACGGAAGGGAGGCCGAGTGCCGGGCCCCCGTCGGAAATTCCTGCCGCGAAAATCCCTCCTTCTGTCCCCCGACCCCCGAGAGAGAGAGAGAGAGAGAGAGAGAGAGAGAGAGAGAGAGAGAGACAGAGACAGAGACAGAGACAGAGACAGAGACAGAGACAGAGACAGAGACAGAGACAGAGAGAGAGAGAGAAAACGAGGCGGCCATGTTGGATTGTGACGTCACGAGGGCCAGCGTTTTCCCCCCCTCGGTTGCCTTTCTCTCCGCGTCGTTCCTGAAGGCCCCCGGGGCGCAGGTGGCACCGAAGGAGCCTCGGGATGAGCAGTCGACTCTCGAAATTAAAACGTTTCTGCGGGTTCCTCGTCGTCGATTACAGTTAATCCGATGATGACTGTAATGCAGCAGATGTTCCCCCGTGCGCTTGCCTCGGCCCGGCCCTGTTGCAGCACAAGCAGCCCGTTGTAGCGCCTCGCTCGCACGTCAGGCTGGTGCGCTGTTGATGTTTATCTGGCATGCGATCTGCGTCGGGCCCAGATACGGCGCGGGTCGTAATTCAGCCTCGCGAGGTAATGATGTTGATTCGCGCAAATGGTGGAGCAGGACAGGGGAAGGGGAGAAGGGGGAGGAGGGGGAGGGAGGGAGGGGGAGGGCGCCGGGTTCGAGGAAGACATTAGTCTCTCTGGGGTTCGAACACGCTTAATTGATGTTATGACTGACGTTCGGATGGGGGGGGGGATTCTGGAGACCTGGGAGAGGGGGAGGGAGGAGGGAAGCGGGGTAGGGGGTGGGTGGAGGGAGGAGAAATGGGAGAGGGGAGAGAGGGGGAGGGAGGTGGAAAAAGGGTAGGGGAGGAGGGGGAGGGGGAGTGACAGGGGGAAGAGGAGAGGGGGAGGAGGGCGGGTGGAGGCAGGAGGAATGAGTGAGAGAAGGGAGAGGGAGAAGGAAAAGTTCTAGGGAAGGACTAGGAAAGGGTGAGTTGATAAGTAGGCGAAAGAGAGGGCGGAGGGAGAAGAGGAGGAGAGAAAGGTGAGCGAGAAAATAAGGAAAAAAGTGAGAAAAAGTGGTCGACAGGGTGTGGCTGAGGAAATGAAGGTGTGGGGAAGGGAGAAAGAGAGAGTAGGGTAATGTGGGTAAGGGAGCGAGAGAAAAAGGTGGGAGAGAGAGAGAGAGAGAGAGAGAGAGAGAGAGAGAGAGAGAGAGAGAGAGAGAGAGAGAGAGAGAGAGAGAGAGAGAGAGAGAGAGAGAGAGAGAGAGAGAGAGAGCGCAACTTGGGGAGGGGAGAGGGGGAGAGGGAGATCGAGAGAGAAAGCGAAATGAAAGAAACATATATATAAACAGAGAATGGAAAGCACAGAGGAAGAAGACACTCCGATGAGCGCAGGACCTTTCTCGGGCGCGGAGAGGTCAGCGAGACACGGGGCGCTGTCTGCTCTTTCGCCTGCTTTCCAAAATGTCATTAAGTCCTTTTGCGGCGGCGCTGCGCTTTCTCCCAACGGCCCGCTGTCATGCACGCCGGCCAAGCTGCACGGCCTGCGCGGTTGGCCAGTCGCATGCAGGCCGAGGCGGGCTTGGGACCCTTCTCAGCCCTGCGTGACTTCGTTAAGCTGGAGGCCGCCCGCCCGGTGGAGATGGACCAGGCGGCGACGCAGATGTTGACGCTCAGCTGTTTCTAAGGGGCGGTCGGGGAGAGGCGGGAGGGGAGGGTGGGGGAAACGGGGGGTGGGGGGTGTAGACTGCAATAACCCGGATGTAACTGTTTTCTACGCATGGCCGAGCGGAAGGAAATTTCGAGATTGTGCATTGATGTATTTGGTTGTGGGTGTTCAGAAAAAAACATTTAAACTTAAAAACTTACTAACAAAAACAGAAGAAAACGAAACACAAATACGAAATAAAAACGAACCGAGAAGAAATGAAGACAAGACAAGAGATTGATCATCAAATAATGGCCATACGACGCGCTGAATACAGAAGACTGAATCGACTCCGCATGATCGGCGTCGCGCAGGAAGGTAAACATCCCGCGATGACTCTCTCGTGAGGCGCGGAAGTTGAGACAGTCATCGTTCGGGGGATCGGCTCCGTGCGGCTCTGACTGAGGCTCTGACTGAATGTTAAAGATTATTGAAAGGATTCCCGGTTTTTGAAGGAAGTGTCGGAGGAAAGCTCAGGAAGCTCACCCACGACTAGTTATGTTTATTTACGTGATCTCGGGTTGATGTTTATTTTGATTTTGGATTTTGCTTACGTTCACGTCTAATGCAGATGAGATTGTATACACTCTCGCATAAATTCGTACAAGGGTATTACCTTTTT
>NC_091582.1:16171160-16188660 GCF_042767895.1 Penaeus vannamei | reverse complement strand
GGATATATATTAGACAGGCAGACAAATATTATATATAGAAATATAGATAGGCTGATAGATAGATAGACACACTAATAGATAGACAAATATTCATTACAGAAGTTGTGGGCACTGTTATATTCATTATTTTGTTGGCGGTCTGAAGTAATTAGTGGGTTTCGATAGAGCCCAGGTGCGTAGATATACATGGTGGATAGTGTGTAGACTGAGTAAATTGTCATAATTGAGTAGAAGGCGGAAGTGGAGAAGACTGAGCAGATTGTGATCGGGGATGCGTGAACCAGACAGAAGAGATGAATTGAACTGAAGAAGGAAAAGATTTGGACGAGAGGGAGAGGGAGAGGGAAAAGAAGAGAGGGAAAGAGGGAGAGAGGAGAGAGGAGAGAGGGAGAGAAGAAAAGAAGAAAGGGAGAGGAGAAAAGAAGAGAACAAGAAAAGAAGAAAAGAATAAAAGAAAAGAAGAGATTGAGAGAGAGAGAGACGAGACGAGATCAAATTAAAGGAAAGGAAATGAAAGGAAATGAGATGAGTAGAAAGACAAGAGACGAGACGAGAGACGAGACGAGAAAGAACGAGGGATAACGTCAAAACAGACAGTGACGCAGACAAGGAAGTGCGAGAACCAGAGAGGATGAGAATAAAGATGAGGCGGGGAGAGAAGGCGCGAGGGGGCCGGAGGTGGAGAGAAGGGCCAAGGTGGATGAGTACGGATGAGACCTAGGAACAGTTAGCGGTTTACGGCACTGTAGTGTCAGTGCCATGAAGGGCGGGGAGGCGGGGGGTGTAGGGGGGATGGGTGGGAGAGAGGGAGGGGAGGGAGAAAAGGGAGGGAGGGAGGGAAGGAAGAAAGGAAGGAGGGAGATAAGTAAGGAAGGAGGGAGGGAGAGAAGGAAGGAATGGAGGGAGGGAGAGAAGAAAGAGAGGAGAGAGGGAGAGAAAGAAGAGAAGGAGAGGAGAGAGGGAGAGAAAGAAGAGAAGGAGAGGAGGGAGGGAAAGAAGGAAGAGATGGAGGGAAGGAGAAAGAGAGGAGAGAGGGAGAGAAAGAAGAGACGGAGGGGAGAGAAAGAGAGAGGAGAGAAAGAAAGGGAAGCTGAGCAGGGATGGAGGGAGGGAGAAGGGAAGGACGGGAAGAAGGAAGACGGAGAAGGAATATGTGCGATAAAAGGCAAAAGATAGGGAAAGGGTGAGAATTAAGAACGCAAATAAGTATAACGGAAGGAGGGAGGGAAGGAATGAAAAAAAGAGGGCACAGCGACACCCTTTCATACAATGTCTTTGTCCGGGTTCATATTTGCTCTCATTCTTATTATTTCTCCGTTTATTCCGTTTATTGCCTTTGTCTCGCGCCTCATAAATATTCACGGGCGAGGGACGGCGTTGACGGATGCGTTTAGGCGAGGCGTGATAAGGCGGCTCGTGTATCGTGCGGGCGGGCGGGCGCGCGCGAGGCGGAAGCTGGGAAACGAGCATATTTTTTTTTTTTTTCTTTTTTTTTTTTTTTTTTTAAGCGAATAGTTTTATCCTGTTTTTCCTGAGCGTTGGATTTAATTATGATTTATTTCTCTTGTTTTTCAATAGCTATCTGGGTATTTGAGTGATATTTTATTGAAATTTATTGTCGTCTATGAACCGTTAGGGAAGTATCCCCCTCCTACTCTTTTAAACTTTAAACATCAAATCTTCAAAAAACCGACTTGCCGAAATACCTTCAGCTAGGATGTTTGCCTGCTCATGTATGAACTTTCAGCGAGTCAATATAATCTTTGCTATTCTTTTTTTCTTTTTCTTCTTCACCTGTTGCGAAAATATTATATTAACGGTCCCTTTCTTTCCCGCCAGGTAAGGCCGCGTGATCAAGGCGTCGCGTCGGCGTGATCCAGAGCCAAGGTGAGGGCGAGGAAGGCCTCCCATTGGTCGGCTGGGTCTTGGGCTGGCGCGCTGTGATTGGCGGAGAGATTTGCTTGCTCGTTCGAATCTCTGGTTGTTGTTTTTTGTGTGTTTTTTTGTTTTTGTTTGTGCATTTCGTCTTTCAGGTATGTTTATTTATTTGTTTGTTTATTTATTATTTTTTTATTTTTAATTTCGTCCTTCAAGACTGTGCGAATGTGGTGTTTTTTTCAGGGTAAAGAAAATAACGATATTTTTAAGAGTCGAAATGAATTTTATTTCGTCATTTGCGAAATAGGATTACATTGAGGAAGAAGTGATGATGATGACTGAACGTTTTTTTTCTGAAATGCAGGAGAATTATTTGGTCGATGAACAATTTTTTTTTATTATTATTTCTCCTGATTGTTCTTGATGTGAAATTCACTCGTTTGTAATTGTGTGAATTGCCAAAAGATTCGATTTTTTATTTTTTATTTCATTTTATTTTTTCTTATTTCGTCTTTTTGAAATTATTTCCCGGTTTATTTTCTATTTTCTCGGTTCTGATTTCTTTCATCATATTCAGTTTGTGGTAAGAGCGATAATAACATAGGAAAGGTAATAAGTAAAGGTGATGATGATGATGGTGATGATGACGATGAGGATAATGGTAGTGGTGATAATGATGATGATGATGATAATCAGAATCATTATTATTACCATTGCTATTATTATGGTGTTAGTAATGATAGTTATAGTAATAGCAGAAAGAAGGAGAGAGAGAAAATGAAGGAGAGGTAGACATTATATATATATATATATATATATATATATATATATATAGAGAGAGAGAGAGAGAGAGAGAGAGAGAGAGAGAGAGAGAGAGAGAGAGAGAGAGAGAGAGAGAGAGAGAGAGAGAGAGAAAGAAAAAGAAAGAAAGAAAGAAAGAAAGAAAGAAAGAAAGAAAGAAAGAAAGAAAGAAAGAAAGAAAGAAAGAAAGAAAGAAAGAAAGAAAGAAAGAAAGAAAGAAAGAAAGGAGAGAGAGAGAGCGAGAAAGAAGGAGAGAGACAGACAGACAAAGAGAGAAAGAAAGAAAAGGAGAAAAGAAACAGCAATACTACTTACTCAGGAGTGAAGCACACCTACCCTCCTTACACCCGGGACGAACGCCAGCCGCAAGGGCCCCGCCACCAATCTGCAGACGAGGTGATGAGGTGATGAGGTGATGAGGTGGGAGACACGGCGATGGCTGAGGGCGATGCAGGAATCTGGGTTGAGGTTGGTCGCCACCTGCGCCACCTGCGCCACCTGCCCGCCCTCGTCAGGTGAGGGCGTGTAGGCTTGGTTGTTGGTGTTGATGGGGTTGTTATTGTTATTATTGCTGTTATCATTATTTATTATTAGTGTTATCATCATCATCATCATCATCATCATCAATATTATTATCATCATTGTCATTGTTATTATTATTATGCTTATTATTATTATTATTATTATTATTATTATTATTATTATTATTATTATTATTATTATTATTATTATTATTATTATTATTATTATTATTATTATTATTGTCGTTGTTGTTGTTGTAATCATCATCATCATCATTATTGCTTCATTAGCTTTTTAGTAAGCGACTGTTTCTGTTCGCTGAAAGATCAGATTTCTTTCCTCTTTAATTTACGGATATGATATACTGGATGATTTTGGAAAATATAATGAAGTTATAATTTGAGTTATAGAGTGTGTTATTCTCGTTTTTATTATTATTATTATTATTATTATTATTATTATTATTATTATTATTTATTTATTTATTTTTTTTTTTTTTTTTTTTTTTTGAACAATGGCTGGAAGGTATAAACGTGACCGCAGTTCCCCCTTTGACTATAAGGCCCACGGAACGCTGACTTTAACATAGGATAACGACCTTAAAGCTTCATTCCTTATTGCCAAGTGTCCATCGGGAGAGAAGCAAAGAGATCGGCCTCTTGACTCGCGCTGAGCGGTCTCTTGTCACTCAGCGAGCAAGAAGATGGCACCACGTGACACCCGCCCCGTAGGTGACAGCTGGCAGACTCCACGCCACGACGCTGGACTCCTGTTGCGAGCTCTTGGCGGTGTATCACTGGGGGGAGGAGGGGAGGAGGGAGGGGGTTGTACTGGGGGAAGGGGGGGAAGGAGGGGGTTGTTCGGGAGGAAGGGGGAGGGGAGGGGGAAGAAGGAGTGAGAGGGGGTGAGGGGAAGAAGGAAGGAAGGAGGGAGGGTTGGAGGTAGGGAGAGAGAGGGGGGGACTGGGTTATTCAGAGGAAAGAGAGAGAGTGGGTGAGGGGGAAGAAGGAGTGAGAGGGAGAGGGAGAAGGTAAGGGTAGGGAGGAAGGAAGGAGTGAGAGGGAGAGGGAGAAGGTAAGGGGAGGGAGGAAGGAAGGAGGGATGGAGGTAGGGAAGAGGGAGGGAGGGAGGAAGGAAGGAGGGAGGAAGGAAGGAGGGGAGGAAGAATGGGTGGAACGGGGAGGGAGGAAGGAAAGAGGGAGGGAAGGGAGGGAATGAATGAAGGAAGGAAGGGAGGAAGGAAAACGAGAAAGGAAATGAAAGGTGAACGGAGATAGAGGCGGACCGTGTAAGAGAGAACAAAGTGAAAGGGAAAAAGAGAGAGAGAGAGAAAAAAAATAGATAAGAAAAAGTTCATATTAAGTTTTATCACTCACATAAAGGGCGTCAAGATTATTTTTTATTACGAGAACAGAGTCCCGATATGAAATGCAACCTGCGCGACGGATTCATATGAAATGCGGCGGAGAAACGGTCTACAGTGAATGGCGCATGACGAGCGACGAGCAGCCACGCATGACGGAACGAGGCACTGCAGGATCTCGCATGCAACGGCTATGGGTCCTTGGCCTGCAGTATCCTTTCAATGAACATGCAACGGCTATGGGTCTCTGGTTCAGCTTCCTTTCCACTGAGTAATTGTGGTCGTGTGATCTTTGGAGATATGGATTGCTTTGTTCTTATTAATCAATTTCATAGGGATGGATAAGGTCCGTGTTTACATTTTACAGCTGTTATCATCCCGGCATCAGTAATAAAACAATGTTAAGGCTAGTCATTCGCTCTCGGGCCTATGGCAGTGTTGCCAGTCAGACAGTGTTGCCAGTCAGTTCCTTCATACAAACATTACGTTTTTAATTTGGTGTTATTAATGTAAATACCTTCGTTGTGCATACTGTTACCGAGACATGACACTTCTACAGTAGGAACAAATTTCCGGAGCCACATAGACAACGACAAATAAAAAAGGTGGAGGAGGTCGACGTCGCTGGGGATCTGGCACCACTGACGAGCACAGGGAATCGGAGACGCCCTCCCTTCCGTAGTTCCTCTCGCCCACAAGTCCGCCGTTGTTGTGTAATGTGATAAATGCTACAGAGGGGTTGAGTTCATTTGAGACTGTCAGGAGAGAGTGAGGGAGAAGGAGAAGGGAGAAGGAGGAGGAGGAAAAGGGGGTGAGGGAGAGGAAGGGAGAAGGAGTGAGGGAGGAAGAAGGGAGAAGGGGGAGGGGAGGGGAAGAGAGAGGGGTGAGGGAGGGGAAGGGAAAGGAGAGAGGGTGAGGGAGGGGAAGGGAGAAGGGGAGGGGGAGGGAGAGGGTGGGGAAAGGGGTGAGGGAGAGGGAGGGAGAAAGGTGAAGGGGGAGGGGAGGGGAAGGGAGAAGGGGTGAGGGAGGAAGAAGGGAGAGGGAGAGGGGAATGCAGGGGAAGAGGAGAAAAGGAGAAAATGGTCATAAAAATTAAAAGTGGAGAGAGGGAGAGGGAGAGGGAGAGTACAACTTGTACTCACGAGGCGAGGGGTCGGTGTTCACTCGAACAAGTGGTATGGCAAAGTGACCGATTATGTGGCGGAATAAGACCAGGTGAGGCATACCCACGCGCATGCGCATTACAGGAAGGGGGTACAAGGAAACAATTTTATACACAGAAATAAACATACGCAAATAAACTTTTTTAACATGTATAAATATTTAGCAATATTTTAGCAGTATTTATTATTTTACACTCGGGTTAATTATGTTACTTATAACCCGATACCACAATAAGACTATGCAAATTAATCATACAACATGTTATAGATATGTTATGTTATATAATCCCTTTACAGTTTTGTCCAGAGAGGAAAGGGTGATGGGAAAGAGATAGATAGAAGGTGATAGAGGAAGGGGAGAGGGATAAAGAGGGGGGAGGGGGGACGTGGAGAAAATGAATATAGAGAGGGCGAGAAGTTGTTAAAAAAGAGATTAAACGCTTATGAAAACGATACTGAAATGGAAAAAAATATGTATGTAAGGAAAGGTGATCTTCCCGTCACTTTGCTCCTGGATCCACCTGCATCTTCCACTCCTTCCACTTTCATCCCGCTCCAGATATCACCCCTTCCCCTTCCTCGGCTCCTTCCACTCCTTCCACCATTTCACTTCCCCTCCCTTCCCCTCCCGTGACCCTTTCCACATCTTCCACCCTTCTACCCCCTCCCCCTTCCGCTCCTTCCACCTATCCACCCTTCCACCCCTCCCCCTC
This sequence comes from Penaeus vannamei, assembly GCF_042767895.1. Classification (NCBI taxonomy): domain Eukaryota; kingdom Metazoa; phylum Arthropoda; class Malacostraca; order Decapoda; family Penaeidae; genus Penaeus; species Penaeus vannamei. The sequence continues at coordinate 16,182,220 of NC_091582.1, read as the reverse complement.
TTCTTCCCCCTCCTTCCACCCGTCCACTGCCGCCCCCAACCTCGACCCTTTCCCCTCCTTCCACCGATCCACCCTTCCACCCCTCCCCCCCCCCCCCCCCCCCCCCTCCCCTTCCCTTCTCTTCTCCCTCATTCCACCCTTCCACTCCCTCAACCCTTTCCCCTCCTTCCACCTATCCACCCTTCCCCCTCTCGTCCCCCAACCCATCTAACTGCGGGGTTCTTTAAAAAAAAATGAGTCGGGGTCGCAGGAGCGTGCGTTGCCCAGAGCAGGATAGAGCGATCGCGTCGTCTGAAGGATAGAGGAGAGGTCACGCCATGGGAGAGGGTGAGCGAGCGAGCGAAGGGGGCGAGGCAGGGGCGCTCACCGGCTTGCGCGCCTGCTGTGGGCTTTGGGTCTTCGGAGGGAGGGGGAAGGGGGAAGGGGATGGGGATGGGGGATAAATGAATGAGGGAAGGGGGAAGGGGGAGGGGGAAAGGGGGGCGAATGAGGGAGGGAGGGGAAGGGGGCGAATGAGTGTGGGAGGGTGAAGGGAGGGAGGGGGAAGGGGGAAGGGGATGAATGAGGGAGGAAGAGGGGAAGGGGAAGGGGAAAGGGGAGCGAATGAAGGAGGGAGGGGGAAGGGGGAAGGGGACGAATGAGGGAGGGAGGGGGGAGGGGATGGGGGATGAAAGAAGGAGGGAGGGGGAAGGGGGCGAATGAAGGAGGGAGGGAGGGAGGGGGAAGGGGGCGAATGAGGGAGGGAGAGGGAAGGGGGAAGGGGAAGGGGGCGAATGAAGGAGGGAGGGGAAGGGTGGAAGGGGACGAATGAGGAAGGGAGGGGGAAGGGGGATTTTTTTGTGGCGGGGGGGTTGCTTTGGTTCTTCGGAGGGGAAGGTGGAAAGGGGGGAGGGGACAGGGGACGAATGGGGGAGGGAGGTGGAAGGGGGGAATTAGACGAATGGGGGAGGGAGGGGGAAGTGGAAAGGGGACGAATGAGGGAAGGAGGGGGAAGGGGAAAGGGGCGAATGAAGGAGGGAGGGGGAAGGGGGGAAGGGGGCGAATGAGGTGGAGGAGGGGGTACTTATGAGTGGGTGGTTGCTGGGGTAGGTGGTTGCGCAGGTGGGTGTTTGGGGTGTTGGGGGTGGATGGGTGTGGAGAAAGTGGTGGCGAAGGGTGAGGAGTGTTAATAGTGTTTAGATTTTGTTAAATTGTTTGGCTCTGTTGTGACAATGATAATAGAAGCCATGATGGCGAGAGATAATTATAATGGTGATGATAGTAATGATGATAATAATGATAATAAAAGTAATGACGGTAATAATAGTAATGGTGATGATAATGAGAATATTAATAGTAAATAATAATATAATGATAATAATGATGATATTGATAATGATATTGATGATATGATTGATGTTGATTATGGTAACAATAACAATTATGATGGTGAAGATGATAGTAATTATTAGTATTATCATAATATAAATAATCAGTAGGGCTGGGTAATATTCGGCCAGCATCATTATTAAAGAATCAACTCATATAACGGGTTAGTAACTATCCTTACGGTCATCATCACACTATCACCACTATCACACATTATATATTTCTATCACGGCACAATTAAAACCAACGCGGCCATACCAGCAAAAAAAAAGAAATAAAGAAAAAAAAAAAAAACGTGAGGTGTCCGCTCTCGGCCTCACTAGAATGGCGAAACCGCAGCGAACCGCCCACGGACAGCCAACCCCGAACCGCCCACGGACAGCCAACCCCGAACCGCCCACGGACAGCCAACCCCGAACCGCCCACGGACAGCCAACCCCGAACCGCCCACGGACAGCCAACCCCGAACCGCCCACGGACAGCCAACCCCGAACCGCCCACGGACAGCCAACCCCGAACCGCCCACGGACAGCCAACCCCGAACCGCCCACGGACAGCCAACCCCGAACCGCCCACGGACAGCCAACCCCGGAACCGCCCACGGACAGCCAACCCCGAACCGCCCACGGACAGCCAACCCCGAACCGCCCACGGACAGCCAACCCCGGAACCGCCCACGGACAGCCACCCCCGAACCGCCCACGGACAGCCAACCCCGAACCGCCCACGGACAGCCAACCCCGAACCGCCCACGGACAGCCAACCCCGAACCGCCCACGGACAGCCAACCCCGAACCGCCCACGGACAGCCAACCCCGAACCGCCCACGGACAGCCAACCCCGAACCGCCCACGGACAGACTCATTCCAGCCTGATGGGCGTCGAACTCACGCTCTGGTCCTTCGTATCCTTCAGCCGAGGAATGCATAGCTGGGCCGGGGGGGGGGGGAGAGGAGGGAAGTGGGGGGAGGGGGTGCAGGTTCCCACCGTTGGCCTGGACGGAGCAGAACCGTGTTGGAGTTTCAGTCGTCTTCTTTCTTTCCTTCTCTCCTTCCCTCTTTTCTTCCTATCTTTCCTCCCATCCTCCTACACTCTCTCACTCTTACTCTTTCGCTCTCCCTCTCCCACGCTCTCTCTCCCTGTCTCCCTTCCAACCCCTTCCTCTCCCCTCTCTTCCCCTCTTCCTCCCCCCCCCCAAGCCCCCCTCTCCCCACACACTGCGCTTGGCAATGCCTCGAATAATGCTACTTTGTGTTAGGGCGTGAGACTGCGTTATGGGAGAGATCCGCCTTGAGGGATGGGGAAGGGTGAGGGAGGGTTGGGAGGGGTGGGAGGGAGAGGGGGAGAGGGAGAGAGCGATGGGGTGAAGGAGGAATAGGTGAGGTATAGAGGGAGAGGAAGAGGAAGAGACAAGAGGGGGAATAGTGGGATTTGGCGATTGTGGTAAAGAGAGACAGAGAAACAGAGGAAAAAAACGGAGAGAGAGAGAGAGAGAGAGAGAAAGAGAGAGACAGAGAGAGAGAGAGAGAGAGAGAGAGAGAGAGAGAGAGAGAGAGAGAGAGAGAGAGAGAGAGAGCAAACGGGAAATACATAGAGAATAACAGACAAACAGATAGATAGAGAGTGAAAGAGCAAAAGGGAAAAGGTGAAAGTTAGGATGATTGTCGAATGCACGAAGTAGAATGAGAGGGAAACTAAAAATGAGAAAATAAAACGAAACGGAGGGAGAAAGTAGAAAGATATAAAGTGAAAGGAAGTATTATTCATGTTTTCGACGTGCTCTCTCTCTCTCTCTCTCTCTCTCTCTCTCTCTCTCTCTCTCTCTCTCTCTCTCTCTCTCTCTCTCTCTCTCTCTCTCTCTCTCTCTCTCTCTCTTTGCCTCTCCCTCTCCCTCTCCCTCTCCCTCTCCCTCTCCCTCTCCCTCTCCTTCTCTCCCTCTCTCCCTCCCTCACTCCCTCTTTCTCTATTTCCCTCTCACTCTTTTTCCCTCTTTCCCTCTCTCTCGCCATTTTTCTCACGAGAAAGAGAAATAATTGCATGGGATTATACAAAATTATGAAGGAAGGAATGGGAAAAAAGAGAAAACGAGAATAAGCCAAAGGAAGAAAAAGAGAGAAAGCTGAAGCGCAAAAATAGAAAAAGATACGAAGAGGGAAAAAATAAGTTTAGAAATTTATAGAGGATGAGGGAGAAAGGGAAGTGTCCAAAAAAGGGAAAAATAAAGGGATGGAGAACGGAAGGAGGGGGGCAGGGAAGGAAAGAGGGAGGTGGGGGGGGAGGGGGCGCGAACGGAGGACAAGTAAGGGCTCTGATTTCAGGATGTTGGGCTTCCGTTCCGCCCGCTGAAAAACGTTTAGGGTTCCTTTCCTCGCTTTTCTCCTGCTTCCCTTTCCCCCCCTTCCCCTTCCCCTTATCCAATCCCTTCTTTCTATTCTCCTTCTCGTTTCTCCTTCTTTCTCTTCCCCTCCCCCTCCTTTCCTCCTTTCCTTCCCCCCTCCTCAGTCCCCTTCCTCTTCCTCTATCCTTTTCCTCTTCCTCTTCTTTCCAGTTCCCCATCTCTTTCCCCTCCCCCCTTCCCCTTTCTCCTTATCAACCCCTTCTATCTATTCTCCTTCCCCTTCCTCTTTCTTTCTTTCCTTCCCCCCTCCTCAATCCCCTTCCCCCTCCTCTATCTTCTTCCTCTTCTCCCTCCCTCCTCTCTCCTCTTCCTCTTCTATTTTCCCCTTCCCCTTTCCCTCTCCCCCTCCCTTTCCCTTCATCCCCCCTCCCCCTCCCTTTCTAACATGCGCTCCAGGCCCTTTCTTCCTTTCTCCTTCGCGGTCGCCTCGTTACGGAAGTCATGTCGACGTGTTATGGATCCGAAGGGCCAATTTCCGATGATTTATTCGCTTCGTTTGGCTTACTTGTGGAGGGAGAAGAAGCCCTCGTGTGGCTTTCGCTGATGGACCTAATCGTGTGAGTTGATTTAAGTGTGTGTGTGGTGTCATTTAGTGTTGTGGGACTCGTGTAAGCTTATGTATGCATGTAGGCGCGCGCGCGCACACACACACACACACACACACACACACACACACACACACACACACACACACACACACACACACACACACACACACACACACACACACACACACACACACACACACACATATTGTGTGTGTGTGTGCGCTTTCCTTTAGAGCTAATCCACGCAAATGTCCCAGTTCTACATTTTACCTCGCCCTCTCCCCACTCCTGTCTTCTTCTACCTATTTATCAACCTTTTTATTTCATCATCTACCCTTCCTCCTTCGTGGTCCCTCCCATTGATTTTTTTTTTGTGTGCGTACATCCTCCAGTGTGTTACTTCCCCTCTTCTTGTTACTTCTTCCTCCATCTTGTTAGCTCCCCCCTCCAATAAGTTACTACTCTCCTTTTTTTTTTACCTCCCCTTCCATTACGTTACCTGCCCTACCCCCCCGCTTTGTCACCTTAACCTACCTTCAGGTTACCTTCCCCTCTCCTTTAGCGTTACCCCTTCCCTCCTTCATGATACCCCTCCCCCTCCATGGCATCTCCCTCATTCCTTGTTACTTCCCTATCCCCCCGCCTCCCTCCATGGCTCCTATACTCTTCTTGTTACCTCCCTTTCTCCCTCTCTCTTCCCCTCCCTCTCCTTCTCCTCTACCCCCTCAATGGCTCCTACTCTCTCCTTGTTACCTCCCTTTCTCCCTCTCCTTCTCCTTCTCCCTCCCTCTCTGCCCTCCCCCTCCCCCACCCCCTCCCTCTTCTCCTCCCTCCCCCTCCTCGCCCTCCAGAACCCCCGCTGTGTATGCTAAGAACGTGATTGTAAGAAAGTTATTTAGCATGGGCGTCGAGAACAAAGCAGCGGCGTCGTGGCGATGCATAAGCGAGCGACGAAGGGGTCCCTGGGAGGCGGGCGACGTGGTGCTTCGGCGGCGGTGGCTGTGGGGGCTGTGGGGGCCGGGACGAAGGTGTGGGTGTGGGCGCGGGCGTGTATGTGCGTGGGGGCAGGAGTTTGAGTGGGGTTAGGTGGGCGTTTGTGTGCATGGGAGGGAGGGGGGGGGGAGAAGGGAAGTTGTGTGGGCGTGGATTTGTGTGTATGTGTGGTGGTGGGGGGGGTGAGTTTAGTGTGTGTTTAGGCGTATGTGGGTGTGTTTGTGTTTATATTTATGTACGTGCGTGTGCGTGGTGTGTGCCTATGTCTTTGTTTGTATGTGTGCCTGTGTCTGCGTCTTCGTCTGTGTCAGTCTCGATGTCTGTATAAATGTATCTGTGTTATTGTGTATATGTGTGTGTGTGTGTGTGTGTGTGTGTGTGTGTGTGTGTGTGTGTGTGTGTGCGTGTGTGTGTGTGTGTGTGTGTGCGTGTGCGTGTGCGTGTGCGTGTGTGTGTGTGTGTGTGTGTGTGTGTGTGTGTGTGTGTGTGTGTGTAGATAGGATTAGGGGCTAGGCGTCTCTCAGTCGAGTGTTTCTTGTAAATAAACACTCGGTGGGAAATGGGACGCGAGCTTACTTTGCTGGAATGTCGGAGTTTTATTTTCTGTCTAATTTCGCCGGAATTTACGTGGGACAATTATTCATTTAGTACCATTTATCATAATTTAAATGTGCAAGTGTGTGTGCGTGTGCGTGTGTGTGTGTGTGTGTGTGTGTGTGTGTGTGTGTGTGTGTGTGTATGTGTGTGTGTGTGGGTGTATATATGTGTGTGTGTGTGTGTGTGTGTGTGTGTGTGTGTGTGTGTGTGTGTGTGTGTGTGTGTGTGTGTGTGTGTGTATGTGTGTGTGTGTGTGTTTTAGCAGGAGGGAAGGTTGGTGTGTAAATTTCCCGAAAGTATCCATTTCACCTCCTTCAAGGGAGATAATGTATAAACCACGTTCGTATACACACGTGCGCACGTACACGCCGATTGTGCCATTCCGTTTCCTCCAAGGATGCCTCATTCCCAGACCCCGAGATCAAGGCCTTCGCGGAATCGGAGGCGCTCGCAGAAGACCTTATCTATTTTTATCTATTTCGGTATCGGGCTCTTGCATCACTCTGCCAAGGCCTCGGAGTCGTGGCTCGGCGCGCCCTCGGACCACACCCCTCGTGGCCGCGACCTCCTGCTGCCTCCTGCTGCCGTCCCGAAGGAGCCCGGGGTCCTGCGGTCGCGCTATCGCCTCGCTCTTCTTTCTCCGACGAAGAAATAAATTGGGATTACCTGTCTCCTGTTGGACGCGAGGGGGGGGGGGGGACGAAGGAGGGGGCGGGGGTCGGAGTCCATTGGAGGGAACACACGCAAGGGCGCGTGGGGTTTGTTTGTATGAAACGTATTACGGACTCCTGTAGGATACTTCAGGGTTTCTGAATGGCGTGGGTCGCCTGATAGTCAGTCGTCTAGAGAGTGCGGGAAGAAGTGATATAACAAGAACAAAATCAACATCAACTACAACAACAGCAGCATTAGCAGCAGCAACAACAACAACAACTACAACAACAACAACAACAACGGCAACAACAACAACAACGGCAACAACAACAACAACGGCAACAACAATAACTCAACAGCTGAAATAACAACAAATTCCACTTCACGGCCCATCGAACTGTGCGCCACACGCGCCCCGACGACAAGGAAGCCCCCATACAAGCACCGCAAATCCACTCGGAGGAAGGAACAAGCGTCCGGCATGCGTCAAGAGGGTGACGATGATGATGGGATAGACAGACAGACAGACAAGACAGACAGACAGACAGGCGACAGACAGACAGACAAGACAAGACAGACAGACAGACAGACAGGCAAGACAGACAGACAGACAGACAGACAGACAGACAGGCAAGACAACCGCTGCCCTACCTCGCGGACAGATGGATTACCCCGGAGCTTAACCCGGGCGATTCCGAGGCGGCCGACTAATCCGCGCTCGCCCTCCTGACGAATCCCGGAAGATTAGGAGGGGATTGCGACACGCCAGTCCCCGGTAACTCAACACTTGCTTCGGGCTCGGCGGAGAGAATTCGGCCGGGGGGGGAGGGGGGGGCAGGAAATAGGCAGCAGTGGGACGGGGGGGGGGGTAGAGGAGGGAGGGGGGGTAGGAAATAGGATGGGGGATGAATGGGATATGGAGTAGAGGAAGGGGGAAGGGAGAGGGAGTGGAGGGGAAAAAACAGTGAGGGGAGGATGGGGAAAGGGGTAAGGATTAAGGGAGAATGGAGAGGGAGAGATAAAGGGATAGAGATAGGCGCAGATATAGAGGAAGGGAGATAGTGATAGAGAGACGGTGGGAAGGAAGGAAGGGAAGGGGGTACGGAATGATGGAGAAAGGGAAGGGAATACGAAAGGGAAGGAGAGGAGTGAAAGAAAAGAGTGAGGTGTTGAGGGGGGAGGGGGTAGGGACCGGGTGTTCCAGGGGTCAGCGACAGGAAACACGTATAATATCGTAACGAGTAACGTGTCTCGGCTCGAAATGTTTTCATTTTCTCTCTCGTTTAATGTTTTCGATTGTTTGTCGGACCTGTTTCCCGTTGCCCGTTTTGTTTCTTTTTCTTTTTCTTTTCTTTTCTTTGGCAACGTACGTATGTATGATTTAACGCACAATAATAATAAAGGCATTAATAAAGATGTTGGATTTAACGCACAATATTAAGAAAGGCTTTAATGAAAATGTGGTATCGATGTTCTTTAAATGATTGGGAATGAAGTTGATATTAATTATAAGTAATGACGATAGTACTCAAAGGTTTATACATCAGCCTTAAGTTATAGAGAAAGCATGCTGACTAGGCTTGATGATGATGATGGTGAGGATGGTGAGGATGGTGATGGTGAGAGTGATGATGATAGGGATAGTATTGATGATAATTATGATGGAAATGGTGGAGCTGATGATGAGAATGATCAAAAGAAGGAGAAAGGGACGGGAAATAGGAAGTTGAAGAAGGAGAAAAAGAGAAAGAAAAGAAGGAGGAGGTGGAGGAGGAAGACAAGACGGTGCGTTGCTGGCGCAGGAGGAAAAGGGTTGCAAGTTGCTCTCTCTCGTGTCCGGAGGTGATTATGCACCGCCAGTGAAGCGTGTGTGTGACGGGGAGGTCCTCTGCAGGAGACTGGCCTCGCTCTGCACAGCTGCTCCTGGAGACGCCGCTGCTCCTCGGCTGGGAAACAGTTTTAGTCTTTGTTATTAGTGTTATTTATGATTTTTTTATTTTTTTTTTGTTATTTTTTTTGGTTGTTTTATGTTTTTGTTTTTATTTTATTTATTTATTATTATTTTTTGAGGGGATGGGGGAAATCTGTGAAAGCTCTATCGAGTTAAAGAGGTAGGAAAGGAGAGAAAGTTGTGATAGATGTTTTTTTTTTTTTTTCAAAATATATTTCTTTTGTGTTTCCTGGGTGGCTATTCATCTGCGATTTTTTTTTCGTTCGTTCGATTGAAACTTTTTTTTGTCTAAAACTAGTTGAGCTTTCCCTTTTCTCTTTAATTCTCTGAAACATTGTTGTTTTTTTGTAATATATTTTTCTTTTAAATTTCCTGGTTCTTTTCTTTTCAATTTACTGATTTCTTTTCACAAAAATGCAGGGGTTTTGTACTTTTCCTTTCTTAAATTTTCATTTTTTTATTTCTCTGAAACATTGATATCTGTGAAACTTGATATTTTTATATTTTAATTTCCTGATTTTTACCTCCGCCGTTATGTTTGAGGTCGCGTTGATAAGTTCGTTTCTTCGTTGTTTATAAATAGATTCTTTAATGATATTTTTTTTTACCAGAGGTGTGTTGCAAAAGCAACTTAGAACGTTATGAACAGCTTTTTATGATTTCTTTTACCAGAGGTGTGTCTTAACCTGACTCAGATTCCATTAAAATTTGGTGTTGATCCTGACCGTGATTCGGATCCAGGAATATTTTAATGATTGTATTAGTTACCCCTGTTGCCTCGTCTCAGCCATGGAGGTTATGGTTACGGACGTCACTTGTGCCTTGGCGGAGGTATGCGCTCTCTGAGTACTTAAATTTTCCTTTTGAATTTACAGGTTGTTTTTCCTTTGATTTTTTTTCCGAAATCGACGTTTTTTTCACTTTTCTTTGTAATTTTCCGTAATATTCTACTTTTTTATACGTTTTTTTTTTCACTTTTCTTTTTTTTTCGAAAATATTCTACTTTTTAAATTTTTTATTGATATTTTAAAAAACTAGCTGAGGTGAGATCACGATTCGCAGACGCGCCCTTGAATATTTCAGAGGCGAATATTACGGTGTTGCAGATGCCAGCGTAACAGGCAGATCAGAGCCATTTGGGAGGGGGGTGAGGAGGGGGGAGGAAGGGGGAGGTGAGGGCTCTTGAGGGTGTTATAAGTCCGTTTGGGTGAATTTATAGGACGCAGCCGAAGGGAGATCTAAAGAGTTAAATGTCTCTTTCTTGCCTATATTCTCTCCCTCTCTCTCTTTCTTTTTCTCTTTCTCTCCCTCTCTCCCTCCCTCCCTCCCTCCCTCCCTCCCTCCCTCCCTCCCTCCCTCTCCCCCCCCCCCTCTCTCTCTCTCTCTCTCTCTCTCTCTTTCTTTCTCTCTCTCTCTCTCTCTCTCTCTCTCTCTCTCTCTCTCCTCTCTCTCTCTCTCTCTCTCTCTCTCTCTCTCTCTCTCTCTCTCTCCCGCTTTCTCTCGCTCTTTCTCTCATTCGCATTCGCCGTTGGTCAAAAAAGGAAAAGCAGAAAAACCCGGCATCCAGGCGCTGGTCGTGAGCGAAATACAAGCGGGGAGGGAGAGGCGGCGTGCCACGGGAAATCCGGCCTTGCGACGGATGCCCCTTAGGTCGAGAACGGGGCACCGCGTTGCGTATACGCTTCCGTTCTCCCACTTTCGCTTTTCGGGGCTGGAGTTGAGAGAACTATTTAGCGAATTGGATAATGAACTCGGGATAATTTTCACACATTTTTCTGAATTGGATTTTATTTTATTTTTTTTTTATCGTAATGGCGTCCGTACGTGAGAGAAGAGCAGATAGATAATAAATGGAGGTCGTAGATAGTTCTAAAAAGGACGACGACTTTCCTGGCGGCGTTCCGAGCGAGACGCGGGGGTCGTGGGTCGAAGTCCGCCCGTGCTCGCTGTGGGATCATGGGCGTGCTGGTTCTCTGGTGCGCGCTGGAGCGTAGTCTTCTGTCTGTTGCTCTGTTAGATGCTTGTTTAAAAAAAGGAAATGTGTTTCGTTGTTCTAATATTAGTTATTAATATCTTCATCATTATCATCATCATGTTCATCATTATCGTCATAATTATGTTCATTTTCATCATCATCATCATCATCATCATAATAATAATAATAATAATAATAATAATAATCACCATCATAATAATCATAATCATCATCATCATCACCACCATCACTATCATCATCATCACCATCATCACGATCACCACCACCACTATCATCATTATCACATCACCATCACCACGGGATATTTGTCTTTATCCTTTTCTTTTCATCTTTTAAATCCTCATATATGGAGTTCTGTCGGTTGGTCAAAATATGATAATCACTCCTGTTTATTGCGTCCTGATGTATGGATACGAGTCTATCCTTTAGGGAACTGGAATCTCGGCGTCGTTGAAGGATAATAAATCCATAAATCCATACATTATACAGTCAGGATGGCGGACGCTGCATGCCGCAAGTAGGATGAAATTAATCACTGAATTGTTTGAGGAATCT
>NC_091582.1:16161160-16166160 GCF_042767895.1 Penaeus vannamei | reverse complement strand
GTGTGTGTGTGTGTGTGTGTGTGTGTTCGCATGTACGCATACACGATTGCATGTGTGTAAAATACGCATCGGAGGAAGATCCTCGGGACAGATGGTGTTGCGAGTGTCCGCACCTGTGAGAACAAGCGTATGTGCGTGCGCGCGTGCGTCCTCCGAGCGACATGACCGATTGTGAAACGGCCGCGGCTACTCTGGCGACCCTGCCGCAGGCCTCACCCGTCGTGCGGCCGAGAGCCTTCCCTCCTGCCAGCTGCTGAGGCCGATGCTGCTACGCCAAGAGGAGGTGGGGTGAAATAAGACGAAATTCAGGCTGCGCTCTCGAGAAACAGGAGGAGGGGCTGAGGCGGCTGTTTGTATGCTACGCTCGGGTCGAGAGAGAGAGGGAGAGAGAGAGAGATGCCGGGGTCTGGCTGCGGTTTTTTTCCTCTCTCTCTCTCTCTCCCAGCCAGTGAAAGGTCAGCTTATGATTACATACACGATGGCAGCGCTAGGAATAACTGGGGGAGGATTTTCTCCGTGGCTATTTTGAGGCTCTCGGTCTCGGGGTCGGAGCGGCTTTGTTGTTGTTTTATTTTTTAAGTACTGTTTTGGAAAAAGAAAAAAACGTTTCGTGGAATCGTTTGTGATTTTTTTTTTACTTTCGTGAAGCTGGTGAGGGTGAGGGAGAGGGAGAGAAAGAGAGAGAGGGAGGGGAGAAGGAGGGAGAGGGAGAGAGAGAGAGAGGGAAGGAGGGAGGGAGGGAGAGAGAGAGAAGGGGGAATATGATATCGGGATTAAGTTGTCGGGATTGTGTCACCGTTTTGTCGTGGAGCTGACTGGCACTGTGGCACTCCAGCGGCCGAGGAGGGCGTCAAGTGTTTGCCCCTGTTTTAGGCATCGATCATAGAGTAACGTCGATTCACTGTAAGAAATGAAGGGTCTTATATAAATCTTCAAACGACTTGTCAGTTTAAACCGCGCGCGCCCACAGACACACACGCACACGCACGCACACACACACACACACACACACACACACACACACACACACACACACACACACACACACACACACACACACACACACACACACACACACACACACACACACACACACACACACACACACACACACACACACACACACACAATCTTGCCTACTCGAAGGGACAACCCGCTACCCAGGCACTCTCTGCCAAAGGGTTCATCGCCATTGCCTGTGACGACGCGCTTCGAACCGAAGGAGCGAAGCGGGTTTCGACTCGAACGCTCGCATCCTGGGTCGTCCGAGAGCGCGCGGCCCGACGTGGACCTCGCTCAACCCACGACTCGACTCCCTCTTGACCTAATATCTGGGGCGGGGCAGAGAGACACTTTCCCGGGGGGCAAGTGCGTTGGCTTTTGTCTGCATTGTCTCCCCGCCTCCCGTGACTCTCTCTTCTCTTCTCCCTTTTCTCTTTTTTGTTCATTTCTCTTCTCTGTCTCTCTCTTTCTCTTTCTCTCTGTCTGTCTGTCTCTTTCTCTCTCTCTCTCTCTCTTCTCTCTCTCTCTCTCTCTCTCTCTCTCTGTTTCTCTCTCTGTCTCTCTCTGTCTCTCTCTCTCTCTCTCTCTCTCTCCCCTCTCCCTCTCTCTCTCTCTCTCTCTCTCTCTCTCTCTCTCTCTCTCTCTCTCTCTCTCTCTCTCTCTCTCTCTCTCTCTCTCTCTCTCTCTCTCTCTCTCTCTCTCCACTGAGAAAGTTTAGATCAGCGGAAATTAAATGTTTGGCTTTTCGGGAGGAATAGATTAATGAATAGTGGCAGAAGCAGCAGGATTAATAGTGCTAATAGAAATTGAAGTATTTGATTAGATTTATATATATATATATATATATATATATATATATATATATATATATATGTATATATATATGTTATTAATTATTTCCTCTTTGCATTAGTTTTTATTACCAGTCATTTATTAAAAATTAAGTGACGGCTTTTTTTTTTTTTTTTTTTTAGAATATTCCTTTTTTTTCTGTCATGGTGATCTTGTCTGAGCAGTGTGTCGATCAAACATCACTTTCTAAATCGTGTTTTCCTTCTTCCGAGAGTGAGCAAGGGTGATGATCTCATACGATACGTCAGCAATTTAGACCGAGAATCACATTTAGAAATAAGATGCGGAGTGATGATGATGGTGGTGGTGATGATGATGGTGATGATGATAATGGTCATGATGATAATGGTGATGATGATGATGGTGGCGGCGGCGGTGACGGTGGTGGTGGTGATGATGATGATGGCGGTGGTGATGATGGTGATAGTGATGGTGGTGATACTACGAGGATGATGGTGATGACGATGATGGTGATGATGCTGATGATATTGATAGTATTAATATCAATGACAAATATATTAATATTGCATGTTTTGATTATTAGTGATAATGATGACAGGAGAGATTCGGGTGTCACGTGACGCGGTATGGCTCACGACGACAGCGGAAACGAGCGAGAAGCGAGTGGTCCTCCCTCGCGACCCTTCCTGACCTCGTCTCTGCCGTAACGATCTCGCTAACCGTAACAGCTGTGAGTAGGAGGAGGAAGGGGGGGGGGTCGCTAGGCTCGTTTTTTTCGCAGGAAACGCAAGCATTATCGCCCTTACGGTGCGTGGGAGGGGTGCCGGATGTCGCTAGCAGAGTGAATTGGGAGGTTAGAGGAGCTTGCATAGAGTGGTATCTGATACACTGTGCGGAAGTGTGATGTGATGAGCGTGTGGTGGCTTAGAGTGTGGGGATTGGATTGTGTGTGTGTGTGTGTGTGTGTGTGTGTGTGTGTGTGTCTGTGTGTGTGTATGTGTATGTATGTGTGTGTGTGTGTGTGTGTCTGTGTGTGTATGTATGTCTGTGTGTGCGTGCGTGTCTGTATCTGTGTCTGTCTGTATGTCTGCGTGTGTGTGTGTGTGTGTGTGTGTGTGTGTGCGTCTGTGTGTAAGTGAATGTGTGTGTGTGTGGGTATGAGTGCATGTAGGCGAGGTCTGCGTAGACACCAGAATGCATGCATAATGGTGTGAAACTCTTGCTACCAACACCCACACTCGTTCGCCAGACACCTCCCCCCTCCCCCCCTTGCTTGAACCCACTCCTGACACCCGACAGTCACCCACACGCTCATGGTTTGACCTTATTTCTTGCCATACGCCCACTGCTTGTCTCTTTTATTTATTTTCTATCCATACATCCACATTTTTATGCCGATTTCCATAGTATTTCCTCTATGCATTATCCACACGTTGACTGTTTTCCTCTTTCTCGTTTCCTTAATTTTCCTTCCGTTCATCCACGGTTGTTCCCTCGTCCGGTTTTTTCCCTTTCCACAAGTTCAAATTCACGTCAGACAAACGAACTCATGTGTACACGCACTTGCTTACACAAGAAATCGTGACTTAACTCCACACACGCACACGCACACGCACACGCACACGCACACGCACACGCACACGCACACGCACACGCACACGCACACGCACACACACACACACACACACACACACACACACACACACACACACACACACACTCACGCGCATTCTCGCGACGGAAAAGAGAAACAGTGCGTGAAGTGACAATGAAAAGAAGTTCATTGATAATGAAGAGATGTGTTGATTCTCTCTCTCTCTCTCTCTCTCTCTCTCTCTCTCTCTCTCTCTCTCTCTCTCTCTCTCTCTCTCTGTCTCTCTCTCTCTCTCTCTTTCTCTCTATTTCAGTCTAGAGTGAGTTAAATGACTATTGTTAACAAAAGTGTGAGTAGATAAGAAGTATATATAAAAGAAATGGAAATTTGAGTAGCAATAAGATTGGCGAATCTTACTGAAAGAAGATAAGTAGACAAAAAAATAAGAAGACGAACCAAAACAAGTCCCCCTCCCAAAAAAAAAAAAAAAAAAAAAAAAGAAATAAAAAAACACTTAATTAATGCAAGAACAGATAAGGGGATGGATGTCTTTCGTCTCTGTCTTTTGTCAGCACTCTAATGACTTTTATTTGCGGTCTTATTACTGCTAATGCCTCCTTATTGGCGGATTCATTGCCGGGGCTCGCGAAAAATGACTTTCATAAACACGGGGAGGGTGGGAGAGAGGGGGGGATGGGGAAGGGGGGAGAGGGGGGAGGGGGGAGGGGAGGGAGGGGGGAGGGGTGAGAGGAGCGGAGAGGGGGGAGGACGAGCAAAGGACAGAGAAGGAAGGTGGGAAAGGAGAGGGAGAGGGAGAAGGGGAAAGAGGAAGGAGTGAATGAGGTTGGGGGGACAGGGAGACACAGGCAAAGGGAGAGAAGAGAAGTGATCCACATTTTTTAATTTCTTTCTATTTTTGTAGATAGGTCGCATTTTTTTTAAGAGGAGGGAAGGTCAAGCTCGGAGTCAAACGCAGAACAAGCCATGACAGCGGCTTAATGGCTTAAGTGGCACGGAACACGTTAAAACGGGGGATATAAAGTGAGCTTGATAATTCTACCCCTTTGGGTTGGCTTTTTTGTGTCTCCAAGGGGTGGCGAAGACGTGGGAAGGGGAAGAGAGAAAGGGAGAAAAGAGAATGGAGGGACCTAAGGGGTTTGGATAAGAGGGTTAGGAGGTAGGGAGGGGGGCGAAGAGGGGTAGGGGAAAGGGGGGATAGAAAAGGGAGAATAAAGGGGCCTAAGTGGCGAAGAGGGGAAGGGAGGAAGGGGGGGGAAGAGAAATTAGGGTAAGAGGAAAGAGTGCTACGCCATAAGGGGATAAGGGGAAGATGGGAAAGGGAAGGGTTGACAAAAGGGAAGGAGAAATGAAGGGTATATAGGTGAGAGGAAAGGGAACATGGAATAAGGAATTAAAAGACTTTGGTAAAGGGAAGAAGGACACAAGTGAGAGGGAGGAAGGATAAAGCCATTGCGAGGAAAGGAGAAGAATTGAGGGTATATCAGATGGAGAAACAGAAGTAGGGGAAAAAAACGACTGAATCCAAGCCGTATGTTTCCTCCTCTCCCCTTCTTCCTCTCTTTCCATACTT
>NC_091582.1:16151160-16156160 GCF_042767895.1 Penaeus vannamei | reverse complement strand
TTTTTTTTGTGTCTTTTTATTCATTCATAGCTTTTATTGTTTATTTTTATGTATTTTTATTCATTCATAGCTCTTATTGTTTATTTTCATGTCTTTTTATCCATCCATAGCTTTTATTGTATATTTTTATTTTTTATTTATTCAAAACTTTTATTGCTTATTTATATTTTTGTATTTTTTCAAAGCTTTTATTATTATTATTATTTTTTTTTTAATTTTTAGTGTTCATTGGTAGCTTGAGAGAGGTGCGCGGCCTCGTCAGGTGTAAATTGGATCTCTTGACTTCATTTTTTGCCGTTTATGTATGTATTTATTCCATTCTTTAGTCATTAATTTACTCATTCGTCTAGTTACTCATGCATGGATGTACCGCATGGAGGCCTGATTGGGTTCACGGTGTAGTTAGGGAGCGTTGGGGTGTGTGGAGGCTCGAGGTCCCTGTTGTGTCCCTGGCGCTGCTGGCGAGGAAGGGCTGCAGCGGCTTCGGTTCTCAAGGTGAGCGCGTCCTTGTGCTGCGCCGCCGGTGTCACGCCTCGTGGTGTGTTTGACATCGTGAGTAATGTGCAGTGACCGGTGTGTGTGTGTGTGTGTGGGTGTGTGTGTGTGTGTGTGTGTGTGTGTGTGTGTGTGTGTGTGTGTGTGTGTGTGTGTGTGTGTGTGTGTGTGTGTGTGTGTGTGTGTGTGTGTTGGTACGTGGGTGCTGGGTGTCGTCTTGTGTCCGATGGGAGGGGCCCGCAGATGCTTCTACCAGGACGTTTGGCGAGATTGAGGTATCTGTTTGTTAGATATGGGGTGGGGGCTGCTCGAGTGGGCTGCGTTTCGGTTGGACGCGTATCTGCGTGTGTATGCAGACACACACACACACACACACACACACACACACACACACACACACACACACACACACACACACACACACACACACACACACACACACACACACATACACACACGTACGTACGTACGTACGTGCATTCCGAGGTGCATTCCCTGGTGTATCATGAACCTGCTTCGTTATGTCCGTACACTGGGTTGGAGGAGGAATCCGGTATCATCTTGCGGAGTCCTCAAGGATTTCTTATCATTTCCTTGTTTTGTTTTCTGCCTTTGTTGTTATTTTATTAGCGGTTTGTTTTGGCGTCACCTTCTGTTTGTGTTTCCGAACAATAGTTGTTATCATTTGTATTGCGAAGAAGAATGAGAATGTTGAGGAGGAGGATAGTTGCAGTATTCCTGTTGTTGTCTTGTTGTTGTTGGCAGAGACCATTGTTCCGTCTGGATGTTCTGGATTAAGTTCTGGCAACCTCTCCTCTCGTCCTTGTTCGCTATTCCGTCGTTGCAGACTCCCATTCGCTTGCGTTCTCGCCATCCATCACCACACACTGCCACTTTGCTTTAGCCACTTATCCCATCTCTCCTTCGCTCGTGGGAATCCAACTCCCTCCGTCCATCGTCTGGCTGCTCAACCGACCGCGGGACTATCCATCCACCCCCTGCTATCCCTTCTCCCCACCCGCGCCTCCTAGCCTCCCTTCTGTCTCTGGTCATTCGCTTTCGGGTGTTCCTCTGTGTGTGTAGATTATAGTCTCTGTCTCTGTGTGTCTGTTTCTGTCTGTCTGTCTCTCTCTCTGTCTGTCTCTGTCTCTCTCTCTGTCTCTCTGTCTCTCTCTCTCTCTCTCTCTCTCTCTGTCTGTCTCTCTCTCCCCCCCCCCTCCCTCCCTTCGTTCCTCTCCAACCCTTTCTTCCTTTGTCTTCCCTCTCCTTCTCCTTACTAGCCTTCCTCCCTCGCTCCTCTCCCTCCTCTCCCCCCCCCCCCACTCCCTGCCCCTGTGTTACCGGGTCAGAGGGCGCCAGGGGGGCTTGGCGACGCGGGGAGCAAGAGCGCCTTTCCAGGGGCCGGGTGCTCGGGGTGGCTGGGTGGGTGGGGGTGGGGGTGGGGTGTGGGGGGAGTTCTGTTTGCATGGCTGCGTATCTGTGCTTTTGTCTCTTTCTCTCTTGTTCTCTTTGTCTCTGTTGCTGTCTCTCTGTTGCTCTCTCTCTCTCTCTCTCTCTCTCTCTCTCTCTCTCTCTCTCTCTCTCTCTCTCTCTCTCTCTCTCTCTCTCTCTCTCTCTCTCTCTCTCTCTGTCCGTATATCTATGTGTCTATGTATATCTCTCTATCTATCACATGCTTGTATGACTTGCAACAACTAGAATTTAAGCGTTAATGTTTTAAGGAACCTACACAGATCAATCTCTCATCCCTTTTCTTAATAAATAATAAATGATAAATTAATAAATAACTAACAAACGAAATCGGTGACTAAACGTACTAATAAAACGTTTGGTCAGTAAACACGCGGTTCTCCTGCATCCATCTCGTCCAGCGTCTCAGCCACGGCGCCCCTGTGCAGTGGGACTTTTGACTTTGACTTTGACACGTTTATTGAGACAAAAGTAAGATTACATCTCGAAAGGATGAGGTAACTTAGGTTATCCTCACCCTTACTTAATAAGTCCATGTGCGGGCTCACAATTCATTATACAAAACTTAGGTACAATAAGTGGGAAGCCGGGGCGAGAAGGTGCGCTTCCCGGCCGCTAATTAAGATTTACGGCTCGGAAACCGGATGTTGGGGCGAGTGTGTCTCTCCTGCGCTTGGGGACCGAATGGAGTTTTAGGGTGAGCGGGACCAGGCGGGGGGAGGGGTGCTGGTTTTATCCTCCCTGCTTTACGTGTATTCATACTTTATATATATATATATATATATATATATATATATATATATATTATATATATATATTTGTAGATACGCTGAAAGTTTGGCAGTTTGGCAGGCAAGCAACACACGCACACACGCACACACGCGCGCACACTCACACTCACACGCACAAGCACACGCACACATGCACGCACGCACCCCCCCCCCCCCCCACACACACACACGCACACACCGTCCTGAACTTGCCTAGGTGGGCGGCGACGGCGAGTGACTTCAACCGGGCGCGGGCCATGATCCACGCTGTCATAATGTTATTTATTACTTTGTTTTATCGGTTATTTACATTATTGTCTGTTCATGTTAGCGCATACTTGTGTTATCGCTTATGTACGTTATTCAATATTTATGTTATTATATGTTTTAGTTATTTGTTATTATGTTATCGTTTATTAACGTTATCGCCTATTTATGCTATTGCCTGTTTTCGTTATCACCTATTTCCGTTACCATTTATTTACGTTGTTGCCTGTTCACATTTTTGCCTGTTCATGTTTTTGCCTACCACCATTACCACTATTTGTTATTATCTATGTTGTCGCCACATATTTACGTAATCGCGTGTTATCATTCCCGCGTACTTACGTTATCGCCTTTTTCGTGATATTTTGCGCTTTTTATCCGGGTCGCTGTCCTGTCTGTCGCGTTTACATCTCTTTATCCAGCTTGTAAAATGGTCTTTAACGTGTTTCCTTGACGCTTTGGTCTTTTTTCCGCTTTTTTTTGAGGTGTATCATCCAGTGTTATCAGTTTTATTATGATGTTCCGTTCATTATCGGCAGGATGTACCGGGGATTGGGCCCCCCTCGCCTCCGATGTTGGTGTGGTGGTTGGTAACCTCTGACTCTTGGGTAGTGTGACCCCTCGCCCTTAGACCCTCCCTCCCTCCCGCCCTCCCTTTTCCTCGCTCAGACTTCTCTTTCGCCCTCCACTCTCTTTTTTTCTTTTTTTCTCTCTTTGCCAACCCTTTCCCTGCCTGAACTCCGTTCCCTCTCTCTCTCCTCATTCTCTCTCTCTCTCTCTCTCTCTCTCTCTCTCTCTCTCTCTCTCTCTCTCTCTCTCTCTCTCTCTCTCTCTCGTGCTCTGCCCTCCCTTTCCCTCGACCTGATCTCCCTCCACTCTCGTCTCTCTCTCCTTCGCTTCGACCCCCTCCATGTCCCTTTGTCCTCCCTTCCCCTCCCCTTTCCCTCTCTCTCTCTCTCTCTCTCTCTCTCTCTCTCTCTCTCTCTCTCTCTCTCTCTCTCTCTCTCTCTCTCTCTCTCTCTCTCTCTCTCTCTCTCTCTCCCCCCCCCTTCGCTTCGACCTCCCCAACGTCTCTCCCTTTTGCCCCCCTTTCCCTCGACATGATTCCCCCCCCTCCCCTTCTCCCTCCCTTGGCCACCTCGCCAGACTCGCTCCGGTGGCTCGTCTGAGGCCGAGTGATTGACAGGTTTGTGTCTCGGGTCTATCGACGACTGCAATATTTATGAGGTAACGATTCCGTCTGCCCTTGTCTGGTCCCTCCGTCAGAAACGCGTCCGCCTTCTTGATGGGTGTCTCTTTATTCTTGTCTCTGTCTCTGTGGGTCTGTTGGTCGTCCTCTGTCTGTCTGTCAGGTCTGTCTGTCTCTCTTCTCTCTCTATATATATTTCTCTCTCTCTTTCTCTCTCTCTCTCTCTCTCTCTCTCTCTCTCTCCTCCCTCCCGTCCTCTCACACTTCCTCTTCCTTTCCCTCCCCTTCCTCTCTCTTATCCTCCCATATCCTGTCTCCATTTTCCCATCCGTCTCTCCCTCCTCCTCCCCTTCCCTTGTCTTCCTCTCTCTCGTTGTTGCTACACTGCAATGAGTTGGTCTGCATCCTCCTATTGTTCGCAAGCTCACGTGTCCTTCGTCTTCTTGTCTGCCTTCTCAGCCGTTTTTATTTCTCTAACGCATCGTCATTATTTTCTTTTTGCGTATCGCCTCTCCTTCGCCTCTCTTCCTCTTCATCCTCTTCTCTTTCTTCGTCGTCTTCTTCCGCATCGTTCTACCCCTCCCCTTCCCTCTCCTCCTCCTCCCCCTACCCCCTCTGCCTTCTCGTCCTCCTACCCCCTCCCACTCTCCCTCCCGCTGCCCCCCTACCCCCTCTGCCCTCTCGTCCTCCTCCCCCTCCCCTCCCCCTCCTCCCCCTCCTCCCTCCCTACCCCCCTACCCCCTCTGCCTTCTCGTCCTCCTCCTCCCCTCCTCTCTCCTCCCTACCCCCTCTGCCTTCTCGTCCTCCTC
>NC_091582.1:16138660-16141160 GCF_042767895.1 Penaeus vannamei | reverse complement strand
CCCCTCCTTCTTCCTTCCCTCTTCCCTTCTTCTCTCCTTTCTTCCCTCCCTCCTCCTTCCCTCTTTCCCTCCCCTTCTTTCCTTCTTCCTTCCCTCTTCCCTTCTTCTCTCCTTGCTTCCCTTCTCTCCTCTCTCCCCCTTCCGTCCTTCTTCCCTCCCTCTTTCCTTCCTCCCTCTTCCCTTCCCTCCCCCGCGCCGTTAGGCCCTAAAGGGAGGCAGTGGACCCGCTCGCCACCTCGCGCCTTGCAGCACGCCTCCTGGCACCCCCTTTGTTGGGGTCTAACGGGGATTTGGTTTTGATATGGGTTATGTAGATGTATAGAGTGTATGTATAACACGCGCACCAAACACACGCACACAGCACATATCCACATACGAGCGCATAACCAGAGAGAGAGAGAGAGAGAGAGAGAGAGAGATACACAGAGAAACAAGCAAACACAGTAGCACAGATCTAATCTTAAAAAGGCGCGCGTAGACTCGCCTCTCCCTCCTCCGCCCGAGCCAGTGGTGCAATGGGGCACTGTAATACACTCTGTATGTGGCCGGCGTCATGCGGGAGCTGATCGTCACCCACTGCATGACTTCCTGCGCCCTGTCATGTACTCCGGCGCGTCCCTTTTGGGCTGATTCGGTGGCCTTGCATGGTAAGAATTTCTGCTCTGTCTTCTTTGTCGTCGTCTGAGTCTTCTGCTTCGTTGTCTTCTCTTTCGTTGTCTTCTCCTTCTTCTTGCCCTTCTTCGTCTACATTGACGTCATCTTCTTCGTTATTTAGTTTTTTCTCCTTTCATTTCTTGTTCTCCTGCTTCTTTGTCTTCGTCTTCTTGTTCTTGTTCTCCTTTTTTTGTCTTCTTGTTCTCCTTCTTCTTTATTTTTTTCTCCTTCTCCTTTTGTCGTCGTCTCGTTCTCCTCCTTTTTTACCTTCTACTCTTACTTCTTCGACCTCTTCGTCATCGTCTTCTTCTTCCAACTCGAGGAATGGTTTTGTTTGTGAATTTGAAGTCCTCTTTTGCCTCCTTTATATAACGCCTCCGCCCCCCCCCCTCCTCCTTCCCCAGCACTCCTTATCGTGTAGTGTGTGTGCTACTGTGTTTTTAAAGGTTGTAATGCCCTTTTTTGATGTCCCTCTCGGCGTGCGGTGGCGCCTGTATGTCACCCACGAAGGTTTACAAGGTTACCTTTTGGAGAGAGGGACGGGGAGGGAGGAGGGAGGCTAGTGGAGGGAAGTGGAGGGAAGTGGAAGGAGGCACACATGGTGATTGTGTTTATTTTTTTATATGCCTTTTTATGGTATAGTCTTATATTGGTGGAAGCAAGGGATTGGTGAGGATTATGATGTTTATGGGATCGTATTGATGGGAGGCAGTATGAAATTGTTTGTATGTCCCGTGATTTTATTTTTTTTTTTTTTGCGGTGGGAGTGTTCTATCATGGTCTCTCATTGTTCATTTTGTTCTGAACGATCATGAATTGTTCACATCTGCTCTGAACGATTAGGAATTGTTCATATTGTTCTGTTTTCATTTCTTTCTGTCTCTTCCCAACATCGGCTTTATGCTTCCCGACTCCTTCGTATCCATGTCCCTCCAGCCTTTGTCTCTGCGGGTTGATCTTTGTTGCCCTCCCAGTGGCGTCTCCCCTTCGGCTCAGGGGGGAAGAGGAAGAGAGGGAGAAGGAGAGGGAAGGTAGAAAGGGGAGGAGGAGAGAGAAGAAAGGAAGGAGGAGAAGGAAGAGAGGGAGAATGGAAGATAGAAAGGGGAGGAGGAGAGGGAAGAAAGAAAGGAGAGGAGGAAGAAGAATCAGAAAGGGAGGGAAAGGAGAGAGGAGAGAAACAGGGGGAGGAACAAGAAGGGAATGGGGAAGGGAAGGATAAGGAAAGAATGGTTAAGAGAGATGATGAGGGGAATAAGGGGTGGGGGGTGAAAATAAATAGAAACAGAAAAAAAAACTAGAAGATGACTAGATAAAAAAGGGGGAAATAACCACGAGAAGAGACCCTCTACCCCCCACCCCACCCCCCCTCACCCTACCCCTACCCCCTCAAGCTAAGACAAGGACGCCAAGAAAAGAAGAAGAAGAAAAAAATGATAAGCCGGGAAGAGGATGCTTAAAGGGCGATCATCTGCGTCTTATTTCATTTTGTTTCGACGGCTGTTTCGCGTTGTTTACGGCCCGTAGACCTCTTGTTGGGCGGTGAGTCGGGCCGCCGGTGGTGTTGCATAATGTTGCAGTTTAGGTCGTGATTGCTAGGGGGGGAGGGGGAGTGGGTGGTGGGGGAAGGAGGAAGGAGGGGGGAATGGTGGAAGGTGGGGGGGTTATGTGGGGTGGGTGGTGGGGGAAGGAGGGGGAGTGGGTGGTGGGGGAAGGAGGGGGAGTGGGTGGTGGGGGAAGGAGGGGGAGTGGGTGGTGGGGGAAGGAGGGGAGTGGGTGGTGGGGGAAGGAGGGGGATGGGTGGTGGGGGAAGGGGGGATGGCGGTGGTGGAGGAAGGGGGGTGGTGGA
>NC_091582.1:16133660-16136160 GCF_042767895.1 Penaeus vannamei | reverse complement strand
GGAGGTAGATAGGAGAAGGGAGGTAGATAGGACAGGGGGAGAAGGGGGCTTAGATAGGAGAGGGGGAGAAGGTATATGGGGGAAGGGGGAGGTAGTAGGAAGAGAGGGGGTATGGGCGAGGGGGGGGGGCAGTGACCATGGCCGATGACGAATGGCGCCGCAGATCCACAGGCGACGTCACCTCCCCACCTGGCGCGAGCTAAAGGAGATTGTACAGGATTCGGAAGCCGTAGTTTCTTTTGCAATTTGAACAAGGTGGAGGACAGGAGAGTGATATAGAGAGAGGTTTCCTTCGAAGAATTATTATTTTTCTTTCTTTCTTAATTCGTTTTTTTTTGGTTTTGCTTCCCTCCTCCTACTCTTCTCTCTTTTCTCCTCTCTCGCTCTTCCGCGTAGGAGATTGCGTAGTTTTTTTTTCTCTCTCTATCTCCCTTGTTCCTGGAAGTATTAATCTGTGTCGTCATCTTTAGCATTTCCATTTGGATAATGGCGTTTATTTTTTTCATGTTCATTTATTTATTTATTATTAATATTTTATTTTTTACAAAGTCCATTTTGAGGTTATTTAAGTTTGTACGTTAGACAAATTATGTTATCAAGTATTCGCATATTTCGTTTTATATAACCATGTACATCTATGGGACCAAGGAATTGCACGCTAGATCTTTGCTACTTAGCCAATTAATACACTAATTAACAAGCATATTAACAAACGAACTAACGAAATACACCCTTTCGCAACGAGACACGGATCCAGGACTCGATTTCTCGTTTCTCTCCGTGGAACATCTTGGAGCTTCTTGGAACTTCTTGGAACTTCCGTGGGAGCGTGGAGCGGGTCCGGCCGAGGCGACCCCGAGTGGAATTTCCTCGGCGTAATCCGGAATTCCAAGTGCCTGGGCTGGAATGTCTTGCTTTGACCTGGGGGGTGGGGGATGGAGGGAGAGAGGGGGGGGAGAGGGAAAGGAAGGGAGGATTGGAGGGAGAGGGTGGGAGAGGGAGAGGGAGAAGGGTGGGAGGGAGGGAGGGAGAAGGTGAGAGGGAGAGGGAGGATAGAGAGAGAATTTTTTTTTTAGAGAATGATATAGATTAAGAAAGATCCCGACCTAATGATTTTATTGTTATTATTTTTTAGTTCTTATCTTCGTTTTGTTAAAAAAAAAAAAAAAAAAAAAAAACATGAACGAACGACACTCGCCATTCTTTTCCTCTTCCCAAAACCGAATCGACGGGAACGGCATAACAGCTTTAAAATTTCCCCCGAGAACAGCATTGCAGCATTACAAGGCCCGCGTCCAGCACGACACCACACCCGGCGCGGTCGTTCCCGTAACCGTTAGCTGTACCCCGCGAGTGACACGTCGGGAGTGTCATCTTGCTCCGTCGGGTTCGTAGCGGTTCGGGCCGTCGGGGTTCGCGGCGATTCGAACCGAGGGCCGTGAGCGACGTGGGGGGGTGGGGGGGACGGGGTGATTGAGAAGGAAGGGGGGAAGGAAGACGTTGGGTGAGAAAGAGGGATGGATGAAGGAAAGAAAATAAAAGAGAGAGAGAGAGGAGAGAGAGAGAGAGAGAGAGAGAGAGAGAGAGAGAGAGAGAGAGAGAGAGAGAGAGAGAGAGAGAGAGAGAGAGTGAGAGAAAAATAACTGATAAATCAGACAATTTGACAAATGAAAGGAAATGGAATAAGAGGGAGGGAGGAAAGAGGCAAAGGAAGTAGAAAGTAGACAAGAAAGAAAAATAAGAGGAAAGAGAAGGAAATAGTAGAAGAGGAATTAAAGCGAAAGTCACAAAGGATATTTCAGAGACGACAGAAAGAGAGGAAGTAATAAAGAAAGAAGAATTGACTAGGGGCAAAAGAAGGTAAGAAGAAAAGTACAAGAAAGAGGGAAAAACAAGAAAAAGCAAAGCGAAAGCCATAAACAACCGAATAAAGGGGGAGACAAAAACAAAGAAAGAGAAGTGAAAAGAAATGGAAAACAATGCAATAAAAAAAAACGAAAGAAATGATCCAGAAAAAAACAAACAAAACACAACGGGAATTCCGAGAGGAGGCAGAACGTAAAATAAAAAAAAATGGCAATAAAACGTGAACTAACCGTGAACACGAACGGTAAGAGAGGGCAACAAAGACAAGACAAATAAGTCGTGTTTTTGTAAAGCTCCCTCGGGTATCGCCATGAGAGGGGGGGCGGGGGGGCGGGGGGAGTCATGAGGTTGCTTGCGGAAGGAGGATGAGGAGTGAGGGAAGGCTGGTGGAGAGAGGGATTCGTCTCTCTCTCTCTCTCTCTCTCTCTCTCTCTCTCTCCTTTCCTTTCTCATGCTTTCTCTCTCTCGCTCTCTGCCTCTGTCTCTGTCTCTTTCTCTCTCTCTGTCTCTCTCTCTTTCTCTCTCTCTTTCTCTCTCTCTTTCTCTCTCTCTTTCTCTCTCTCTCTCTCTCTCTCTCTCTCTCTCTCTCTCTCTCTCTCTCTCTCTCTCTCTCTCTCTCTCTCTCTCTCTCTCT
>NC_091582.1:16126160-16128660 GCF_042767895.1 Penaeus vannamei | reverse complement strand
ATAAAACAGATGACGTATGAGTCCAGGATGGTGCGGGAGGGGGAGGGTGGGGAGGGGGTACAGGGGGTGAAGTCATTGTCTTAAGAGGGGGGGAGGGGGGAATGGGCGTATGAGTGAAAGTGCGAACGAAGGGTGTATAGCCTGGGTGCAAATGAATCCGTTTTGGCTAAAGGATTCGGATGTCGAATGTTGGTCAGCTCCGTCGCCAACTTCGCATTTGTCTCAGAGAGGAGTTTAGAAACGAGAGCGCGCGCGTACAGCATTCGTCCACGGCCGCCACGGGCTTCAGCAGACGGTGCCGGAATGCTGATCGATACGTCGGGAGAGAAGCGAGTAGAGAGGCCGTATTCGCTCTCTGAATCGTGCCGTTTTCTTCGTTTTCTGTTTCCTATATACCGTGGAAGTGATTAATATGGAATATTATTGTTCTAAGATGACGGGACGTGCGTAACTGAGGAGGGGAAGAGAGGCGAGGTTCGGAAAAAGTGAAAGGGTGTCTCGCTGACAGCCGAATGACAGGTCCTCTTAGACCTGTCACATCGTCTGGATCGTCCCTCTGAACTCCGACCAAATTCTCTCACTCTCTCTCTCTCTCTCTCTCTCTCTGAACTCCGACCAAAATACTCTCCGAGCTCAGCCCAGAACCCCTTTCCAAACCTCTCTTTCTCAACCATTCACGCGCCTCTCCCGTTCTCACTTTCTAGACCTCGCTCCTTAGACCCTCCTGGCTGTAAGACACGGTCGCTCTTATCCAGGGTCGAGCTCCCTCCCGCCGAAGGTGAGGTGCAGCTTTCTGGACATTCCGTCGGCTGTCGCGGCTTCATTCCTCGCGGGGTGGACGTACCAGACCTCTTGTGCCAGCCCTGGAACTCTTTCTTGGCCGGGCTTTTTGTTTACCTTCCAGAGCCCAAATAAGTCCTGGGTGGAAGGGACTTGGATTCGAGACCCGGAGTTCTGAGAGTGGATGGAGGGAGAGAGGGGAGAGGAGAGAAGCGAAAGGCAGTGTGGGAAGGGGAGGTGGAAGTGGGGAAGGAAGGAGAGAAGGAAAGGGAGAAAGAAGGATGGATGGGGGAGAGAACGGAAAGGGGAGATGTAAGGATGGGTGGAGAGAGAGGAATAAGGAGAGAAAGAAGGAAGGAATGAATGAGAAAGAAGAGAATAGGGGACGAAGGAAGGAGGGATCTAAGGATGTTGATGCAAGTCCAACGAAGTTCTCCTTCAGCACGTTCTCTCGAGAGTCTCTCCCGCTGTGCCAATATTGATGCATCCTCGCCTTCCCCCCTTCCCTGGACCTCGGCTTGGATAATGTCCTAAAATGGATAAAAGTAAAGACAAAGAAGATACTGAAGAAATGTTCTACGAGTAATGGACATCCCTCCCTCTCATTTTCTTTGGGAATTGTTTAAATTTCACCTTCAGCTGCCATAACTATACAAAAAAAGAATGCTAAGATCCTATTTTGTTTTTTTAAAGGGTATTAATGCGCATAATTTACTCCTCCGCGCCTTCTTTTCCCATACTTTTTTATCCCAGAAATGCTGCCCTACCCCATCTGAAGAAAAAAAAATATATGCTAAGTCTCGTTAAAGTTTGAATGAGTGATAAACGGAGGGACATCCCTTAAATCCTGATAAATGATATTCCACTTTTTTTTTTACATTCCTTGTTTATGCAGATGAGAGATTATTGAAAGGTTGATTTATTATATTTTCATGATTTAGTAATTCCTCCTCCCCCCAATCCCCCCCCCCCTCCTCTCAGCATGCGAGGAGAGAAATGGCTCTATGGAATATTTATGAAATCGTATTCACCATATTTTTTTCCCGTGGGTTTAATGGTATTAACTTGTGAATATATAATGGGATCCGCTGTGTATGAACAGGGTGTTTGACAGCCGTATTTCTGGCTTTATCGTTTTCTGTCAGTTAAAGTTCGGCCATTACCTATCCGTGCTTTTTAATTGAGGTTTAGGCCTATGTGATTATAGTGTCTCTCCCTCTGTCTGTCTGTCTGTCTCTGTCACTCTCTCTGTCATTCTCTCTCTCTCTGTCATTCTCTTTCTCTCTCTCTCTCTCTTTCTTTATCTCTCTCTCTCTCTCTCTCTCTCTCTCTCTCTCTCTCTCTCTCTCTCTCTCTCTCTCTCTCTCTCTCTCTCTCTCTCTCTCTCTCCTCTCTCTCTCTCCTCTCCTCTCCTCTCCTCTCCTTTCCCCCTCTTCCTCTCTCTCTCTCCCTCCCTCCCCCTTTCCCTACATCTCTTCCTCCCTCTCCCTCACCCATTATCTTTTCTCCTTCCCTCCTCTCTCATTTTCTCTTCCGTCTTTTGTCTTTTATCTCTCCCTCCTTTTCTCTCTCCGCTTGACCATCTGTTCATTCACTTGAGGGCAATGAAGGTCGCGAGAGTTTAGTCGTTCGTTGGAGAGAAAAAGGTCATTTTTACCCCTCCTTTGCAACAGTCGTCCCTCGCAGGACAAGCATATGGCGGGCGCGTCGTCATGGCAAC
>NC_091582.1:16121160-16123660 GCF_042767895.1 Penaeus vannamei | reverse complement strand
TTTTCTTTTCTAATTTGAGAGACCACCTTGCCAACAGCCGCGAATCCATTAATTTTTGCCCAAGGTTACCGAAAGAGCGAGAAGTGTTTTTAGCTTGCGCGGGGCGGGGCGTGGAGGTGACGCATAGCATGTTCTGCGGTGACGTTCAGCCCGCGGCGCCGAGTGCAAGGGTCTCGCGCCGTGACGAGTCTGAAGAGGCTCACGAGTGACTCGAGACGTTGGGGATGGAGGAGGACGAGTGAGGGCGAGTGAGGGAAGGAGTTGGAGGAGCCTGTAGCCGCCTTTCGGTGGGCGTGTTTGATAGCGGGGAGGGGTTGGAGGGGGGCGGGGTCGAGTAGTTAGGATCTCTGTCTTCGATGCTCGTTTGTCTTTAGCGTTTGTGGTGATTAAATCATGAAATGTGAAGCGTCGACAAATTTCGCGAAGTGGAGTGTCCATCAGTCACCGTCGAGCTGTCCAATTACGGTGTTTTATCGGCCCTCCGAGATATGTGTAGAATTACGCTAGGTATTTATTTACCCGTGTTTGTTGTCACCGACCTTCCCCGGGGTGCCAACTGCGGCCCTGCCAACGTAAACACTCGGGGCCGCTCACTTTCCGCGAGCTAGCATTCTGTGGGGATCTTTTAGTTTTATTTTGTTTTGTGTTTATCCTCCTTGTCTCTCTTTGTTCTTCCCATTTACGTGTAAGCTGTGGTTTGTGACTTCCCTCGTGGGAGTCGTTCTCCTGGGTCGTGTTTCAGAGCGGGATGTCAGAGGGAAACAAATGTTTTAGACAACCATATGATTTCTTTGTCTTTGAAATAGTGATCTCTCATCCCCTTATTCTTTATGCTGATTGAATTGATTTATTTATCTAACGAATTAAAATGTTATTTTTTTACAGTATTTTTTGTTATGCAACACCGATATCAAGATAGATAGTTGATAGGATAAGTTGATGGTGTTTGGGGCTACTAACTGATTGCTGATTGATGTTGAAGGAATTTGTATATTATGCTGAGCGCTACCAAGGCGGCTTACGTGCCTGCCTGGTGGAGATGGATTGCTTGTCTCGTGATTGGGATTTATGTCTTTTGACGCTGTCGGGGAGTGCTTGGGGCGTCGTTTAGAGGAGGAGGGGGCGTTTTGATGTCTTCTCTCTCTCTGTTTGGGCTTTACTTCCTCTTTTTTGTTCTATCTTATCCTCTCCTCTCCCTGTTCCTGTTCTTCTCCCTCAACTCCTCCCTCTCCCTCCTTCCCACCATCCATCTCACTCCTCTTGTCTTCTCTTTTTTTCTCCTTTCTTCTCTTCTTTTTCTCGTTTCTTTTGTTTTTCTCGTTTTTTCTTTTATTTTTTCTCGTCTCTTCTTTTCTTTTTCTCGTCTCTTCTCTTCCTTTTCTCGTTTCTTCTCTTCTTTTCTTCGTCTCTTCCCTTCCCTTTTCTCCGTCCTTCTCTCCTCTCTCTCCTTCGCCTGCGCATCTTCCCAGCCGTCCGCATGCCAGCCCATTATCCTAACAGCCCCTAACTAGTTGCTCGTGACCTCTGACCTCCGCCCTCCGCCCCCCTCTCGCCAGAAGATCAAGCACCGCATCCGGTCAGTTCCTCCCGAGGGGGCGACGAGACGCTACATCCCAGAGGAGGCGCCGTCTCAGTGATGGTAATGGCGACGGTGCTGATTAATGGTGATTGAGAGAGTTGGGGTCGGTTTATTGGGTAAGATGTTGCGGAAGTGGAGAGTCGGAAGAGGAAATGGTATTGAGAGTGAGATTCTGTTTTTTTTATTTATTTTTTTTTTTTGTTATTATGTGAGATTCTGTTTTCTTTTATATTTATTTATTTATTATTATTATTATTATTATTATTTTTTTTTATCTCAGAGGTTTTGGGTTTAATCAGGATGTGTGTTTGATGTTGGGGTTGGGATTATCGGTGTTGATGGAGGTGTAAGGAAGGGACAGGATAGCACGAATTCGTAATTAAATCGGATCTTGCTACTAAAGGGAGAGGGAGAGAGAGAGAGAGAGGGGGGGGATGAGAGAGAGAGAGAGAGAGGGGGGAATGAGAGAGAAGGGGGAATGAGAGAGAGAGGGGAATGAGAGAGAGAGAGGGGGAGAGAGAGAGAGAGAGAGAGAAGAAAGAAAGAAAGAAAAAGAGAGAGAGAGAGACGGAAACTTTGGAAATAAATTCGTGCAAAGGGAAAAAAAAACGCACGTCATTTTATGCAGCGGGAAAAGAAACACACATTAATTTCTCGGTTCGTTGGCGTCGATGATATCATTTCTATATTTAAGCGGATCTCCTTTTGCATTGATCCTGGAGGGAGGGAGGGAGGGAGGGAGGGAGGGAGGGAGGGGTGAGTGGGGGGGGAAGGGGGTGTTGCGATGAGGGAGGGGGAAAGAAGGGGTTGTGACGTCATCGCTCATCAGGTGCAGCTGCGCGGACATAAATATTTGGAGTCGATGCGATTTTGCCTTTTTCCAAGCGATGATTTTTTTTTTTTTTTTTTTAAGGAGGTTGG
>NC_091582.1:16093660-16101160 GCF_042767895.1 Penaeus vannamei | reverse complement strand
GCGACCTTTGGATTCGACCAGCTGGGGGCGGCGCGCATCAGCTGACTTGATCTCCTTCGCCTGATTATTCCCCCAGTCGTCGGGTGGGCCGCGGCGGGGGCTTCGGCGCGTCTGCTTATCCATACGCATGCGCGATTAATTTTCCCTTTTTTTGTTGTTTTGGTTTTTGTTCTTCCCTCGGGTACTTAGGGTGTCGTCCGCCTTTCTAGATTTCGTGTTGTGGATCTTATTTTTCTTTTCTTTATTATTTTCTTGGGAATCTTCTTCTTCTTTTCTTTATTATTTTCTTGGGAATCTTTTTCTTTTCTTTATTATTTTCTTTGGAATCTTTTTTTTCTCTTCTTTATTATTTTCTTGGGAATCTTCTTTTTCTTTTCTTTATTAATTTCTTGGGAATCTTCTTTTTCTTTTCTTTATTATTTCCTTGGGAATCTTCTTTTTTTTTTTCTTTTTTCTTTTTTTTTTTTGGCTCTGTCTGTTATCCTTGTTTTCCTCACCACTTCATTTATCTTCTTTTTCTCCTTCGTTGCAGGCGTTTTGAATAATGGTTCTGATGGATTGAACCCCCTGTTGATAATTTTTTTTTTTTTATGAAGGCTTTTTATTCGGCTGCTGTGTATCCGCGTGCCTATAGGGGGTAGATGGGGGGGCGGGGTGGTAGGAGTCATGGGATGGATAGTGGGGGGAGGGGGTAGTCATGGGATGGATTGAGGGGCGGGAGGGGGGGGCGAGGTGGTACTCAGTCATGGGATGGATGGGGAGGGGGGGGGTGCGGGGAGGTAGGAGTCATGGGATGGATCGGGGGGGGATGGATCGGGGTAGAGGGGGTAGGAGTCATGGGATGGATCGGGGGACGCGGGGGGGGATGCAGGGAGGTAGGAATCATGGGATAAGGTGGTGGGGGCAGGGAGAGGGGGGAGGTAGGAGTCATGGGATGGATGGGGGGGGGGGCGGGGGGGGACAGGGAGAGAGGGGGGGGGTGATGTAACAGTCGTGGGCCATAATGTCCCTTTATCTCTCCGTCGGCCGCGGTGACGAAGGGCAACACGAGACGCCACTTCAGGATACTGGCAGGAGGCATCGTCAGTTTTTTTGCTGTTGTTATCGCTTTAATTGCATTTGTCTGTTGATTTCCGTGCTATCTCTTTGAGTATTTGTTCTGTTGCAGTTTTAGTTTTGTTTTGTTTCTTTGTGCACTTGTCTTTTGCAGGTGGAAAAGGCTTTGCGGTTTGATGGAGTGCGGTTGTCCGGATGGAATGTCTGTCTGTGCGTGTGTTTACGTGTGTGTAGGTGTGTAGATTGCCACGTGTGTAAGTACTGAGTCATTCGCGTTTAAGAGCCTGTCGTTAGTGGATTGGACGGGGCACTTAACCCGAATGACGACGCTCGTAATGGTAGTGGGTATTTGCCATCATTCTTGCCATAGTTTGCTGTAGTTACGACACAGTCCGATGGCAGTAATGGAGCTGAACACTTACTCATGCTTCACACGCCACTGTCTCTTCTCCCCTCTTCTCTCTCTCCTTTCTACTCTCTCCTCTTTCTATTATTCTCCCTTTTCCTGTTTATTTCGTCGTTTTTATTATTATTATTTTTTTACTTTCTCCTTCCTCTTTCTATCCTCTTCCCTTTTTTACCATTCTCCTCCGTTCTTACTCTCTTTCCTTCCCCTTTCTTCCTACCTTCCTTCTCCTTGTCTTTTCTTCTTCCTCCTCCATTCTTTCCCTCTCCCCCTTTCCCCTCCTTCCACACGCCTCCCCTCCTTCCCTCCTCCTCTCTTCCCCTCCCCCCTCCTCCTCCCTCTCGCTCCCTCCCTTCCTCCTCCTCTTCCCCTTCCCCTCCTCCTTCCCTCTCCTCCCACACGCTCCCCCCTCCTCTCGCTCCCTCCCCCCTCCCTCGTGGCAGGTTCAGCACAGCATCTCGACCGGCAGAATGAATCGGGCACTCGTGGAACAGACCGGCAGGCGCCCCTCCCCCGCCCCCCCGCCTCGACCCACCTGTTGACAGCTGGTCTAAACATAGTGGACAGATGGTATCACGGGTTACTGGGTCCCTGTCGCTGTCACTACACCCTGCTTGTCTCTCCCCCGTGCTTGAATGCCCTGTCACACCATGGCATGGGTTTTTTTTCTCCTTCCTGTTGAGAAACAAGTAGTTATGGATAGGACGATTGTCTTATCGTCTCCGTGCTTGGCATTGTCTTACTGTGTTCTCGCAAATGTACGATGTTGCGACGTAAATGATGATGTTGCGACGTAAATGCTGATGTTGCGACGTAAAGGAAAAGAGAAAATGGTAAGTCACTTCCTCTGACCAACTTAAACTCGGGATCGACAGGATGTTGGTGGGAAGTGGCTCTCGGGGTGGGCGTGGAGGAGGAGTCTCAGGGGTTGGTTGAAGAGGGTGAGGACGGGGAGATGGGGTGGAGGTGCGGGAGGAGGGAGATGAAGAGAGGGTGAGGTTGGGGGGGGGGGTTGGGGATGGAGGTGGGGGTGGGGGTTGGAGAAGCTGAGGGTGAGGGAATAGGAGGGAGGGAAGGAGGGAGAGAGGGAGGGAGGGAGATAGAGACAAGCTGACGGAAGTATAAAGAGATGAGGCAGAGGAGAGGGAGTGAGTATATATATATATATATATATATATATATATATATATATATATATATATATATATATATATATATATATATATATATATATATGAGAGAGAGAGAGAGAGAGAGACAGAGAGACAGAGAGAGGAGAGAGAGAGAGAAGAGAGAGAGAGAGAGAGAGAGAGAGAGAGAGAGAGAGAGTGTGAGTCCGACATGGCTAAGGTCCGGGAAGGGAAGTCCGGCCGGAGGAGGGAAGGCAGCAGGGGCGGCGGCGGACGGAGGGAGAGGCCTGTTGCCAGCTGATGGATGGGCGGACGGCGGGTGGGCGGGCGGAATGATAATGGGCGTATTGCATGATGCATGTGCGCGGGTTGTAGGCGGGGACCGAGATTTTTTTCCTGGTCGCTTTTTCCCTCATTTTTTTTTTTTCCTTTTTTTGTAGCGAAATTGACTCGCATTCCATGAGCTGATCCTGTCAGACGCGAGAGATAAGAGCGATTGTTCGATATGCAAAGCGACGTCATTCGGCCGCCGTCAGACAGCGGAGTCGGCTGTATTTACGAGTCCATCACGTCGCCCTCAACACGCGGAATGAGGGAGCGGTAATGCGGACATGAAATACCATATGAATAAAACAAATGATGACAAAGAAAAGAGCACATGACGTTTGTTGTCAACAGTATTCGGGGTTCTGGCAAACTCGCCTCTATGGATGATTGACATAGAGGATAGTTTCGGGTGTGCGTTTGGTGGTCTTGCTTACCCGTCTGCCCTTCTAGCTCTTCTTTCTGCCTCGCTGTTATGCTTCGTAAAGTGTCTTGTCGTGTCTTTTCTTTTCCTTTTGTCACTATATCTTATTTTTTTTTCTTGACATACATAGCTTAGCATTTTTCTCATATTGTCTTGGCTTGTCATCTCTCATCTTTTCTTTCCGTTTCTCATCTCGTCTTTCACCTCTTGTCTCGTCTTCCCTCGTCTTGTCTCGTCTTCCTTCGTCTTGTCTCGTCTTGTCTCGTCGTTCCCCGTCTTGTCTCGTCTTTCCTCGTCTTGTCTCGTCTTGTCTCGTCTTGTCTCGTCTTCCCTCGTCTTGTCTCGTCTTGTCTCGTCTTGTCTCGTCTTCCCTCGTCTTGTCTCGTCTTGTCTAGTCTTCCCTCGTCTTATCTCGTCTTGTCTCGCCTTTCCTCCTTGTGTCTCATCTTATCTCGTCTTGTCTCGTCTTGTCTCTTCTTCCTTCGTGTTCCCTCTTCTTGTCTCGTCTTGTCTCCAGAAACGCATCGTCCTGAGGTGTCTTGCTTTCCCCGCGAGACACCCGCGTCTCATTAAGCAAATCTTCTGACACCACTGGCCGGCGTGGCGTGGCGGCGCGGCGATCTGCTTAATCCAGTGCGTCACGGCGGTCGCGTCACGGCACGTTTTGGCGGGGCGCGCGTTGCCGGGTGGGACTAGCAGAGGACCCGCTAGGCGTTGTTATTGGGTAGGCTTTTTTTTTTTGTCTTTATTTTTGCTGCCGTATCTATTGTTGGTCTTGGTTCTGTTCTTATTTTTGGTGGTTTTATTCGTGTTATTTTTAGTTTTATGTTTTGTTTGTTGTATGTGGTGTGTTATTCATCTTTAGCATAATCTTGTTATTTTTATTTTTTTGTTTGTCGTATGTGGTATGTTATTCATCTTTAGCATAACCGTTGTTATTGATATTAATAACATCTCTCTCAAGGATTACGACTTGTTATTGATGCGAACGTCTTATTCATTATTATTCATCTACGTGTTGCGGGGCGTAAGTGGTGCTCCGGACAAGGCGATCTGGGCGCGTTTGCTGACCGTAATGACTCTCAACTTTTCATGAGGTGATTAATATTTACGCAAACACGCCCACTTTCAGGTGACGCCCATCTTCCGCGAAGGAGCGAGCACGCGGGGCATCTGTTCGCCGCCGCCCGCGAAGTTTGAGTGGGTGAACCGCGCCCTTGCGGAGGCTGGGCAGTTTTGTTCATGGATGTTAGATATCGATTGGGGTCTTGCGTCCCTTAGGATTGGGCGTCTTTCTTTTGTTTGGGATTCTGGTTGTTTTGCTTACTATGTCTGTCTGTCTGTCTGTCTGTCTCTTTCTCTCTCTCTCTCTCTCTCTCTCTCTCTCTCTCTCTCTCTCTCTCTCTCTCTCTCTCTCTCTCTCTCTCTCTCTCTCTCTCTCTCTCTCTCTCTCTCTTTTCCCATCCGCTGCCCCGTCCCTCGCCGATGACGTCACAGGGTCTCGGTGCCTCTGGTGAGTCTGCGAGATGCAAAGGAGATGAGATGAGTGAGATGCTTGTGAGATGCTTGGCTGAGGTAGAGAGTGTGTGTTGATTTAGCGTTGTTTTGATGTGTGGATTGATTGATTGATTGATTTTATTTATTCTGTTGTCTTTGAGTTTTTGTCCTTGTATTGTTTTTGAGTTTGTTTTTTTTTATCTTTTAGTTCTATTATTTTGAGTTTTTTAGCCTTTAATTCTATTGATTTTCAGTTTTTTTCCTTTACTTCTATTGTATTTGAGTTATTGTTCCTTTAATTCTATTGTTTTTGAGTTTTTACTCTTTAATTTCACTGTTTTTGAGCTTTTATCATTTTTTTTTCTTTTATTCATTTGGTCGGTTCGGAGTCGGATCAGATGAGCGGTCTTGGGAGGGCGAATCTGTGTCGGTTTTCCACCTCCGATTCGTCTTTCCCGATCGATAAGAGGATCAGGTGGATGGGGCGGCGTGATGAAAGGGGGGGGGGGAGGCCAGGACACGCCCCTCTCCGCCTCACGCCCCTCCCCTCGTTCCAGACCCCCTCCCCTCTTCCGCTGCCATCGCTCACTCTTGTATATACGTTCTGTTCCCCTTCCTTTTCCCATCCCGTCTCTTCGTTTCTTTTCTTTTATTGTATTGTATTTGTTTTTATTTAATTTTATTTTCATCTCTTCTCCTCTCTTCTCTTTTCTTCCCTTCCTTTCCCTTTCCTTCCTTCCCCTCCCTTCTACTCCCCTCTCTTCTTCTTTCTTCTCCTTTCTTCTTCTTCTTCTTCTTCTTCTTCTTCTTCTTCTTCTTCTTCTTCTTCTTCTTCTTCTTCTTCTTCTTCTTCTTCTTCTTCTTCTTCCTCCTCCTCCTCCTCGTCCTCCCCCCCTCCCCCCACCTCCTAGGGTCCTTCCAACGTCCATCCATCATCACTTGGATGACCAGGTGGCTGTTTAGGAACACTCACCTGGCTACGATGACCACGCCCTGTCGGTGATGGGTATTGGGATTTAGGGGGGGGGGAGGTAGGGGGTTGAGTGCCTTCATATGTCTCTCTCTGTTTCTCTCTTTCTTTCTCTCTCGCTCTCGCTCTCGCTCTCGCTCTCGCTCTCGCTCTCGCTCGCTCGTTAGCTAGCTTTCGCTCTCGTTCGCTCTCTCTCTCGCTCTCTCTCTCTCTCTCTCTCTCTCTCTCTCTCTCTCTCTCTCTCTTTCTCTCTGTCTGTCTCTCCCTTTCTCTCTCTCTCTCTCCCTCTCTATCTTTCGCTCTTCCTCCCTTCGTGTCCTGTCCTCCGTCGGGAGGGAGTCACGCCCCGTCACTGATGCCCAAGGGCTTCGCATGCCCAGTGAAGGCACCAAGCGTTTGCCTTAACGTAAACAAATGAGAGTTAAATGAGGGTTTTGTGTTTGGTTCCTGTTTTTTTTTCTTTTTTTTCTTTTTTTTGCTTTATTATTATTATTATTATGATTATTATTATTTTTTGTTGTTGTTGTTGTTGTTGTTATTGTCCTTTCACTGTCACTGTCCTTTCTCAGCGGTCGGTGGGATTCTGTTCGCTTTTTTTCTGAATAGAGATAATGGTTTTGATTAATGTTATTTTTTGTGTTTATACGTGTGTGCGTGAGAGATACAGGAAGGTGGACAGAAGGGCAGAGAAAGAAGGAGAAGGAAAGGAAAAGGAGAAGGGGAAAGAGAAAAAAAGAAAGAAAAAGGAAAAGAGAGAAGAGAATAGAAAACAGAGGGATTTGCAACAGTAAATGTAAAATAAACAAATAAATGAATAAATAAATAGTAATTATTATATAACCAGACCAACGCATTTAGAAAAATAACTCAGAGTACACAACCAAATGTCGCAAATGGCCACGAAGCCGAAGCCGTGGCCATTAAGACGCCCAGGACCCCCCGAGCGTTTGCAGGCATTCGGACGCGGCCAATCGGATCTCTTGATGGCGCCGCGTCCTGGTGGGAGAGCCGATGGCGGTGGTGGTGGTGGTGTTGGTGTTGGTGGTGTTGTGGTGGTGGTGGTGGTGTTGTGGTGTTGGTGGTGGTGTTGTGGTGTTGGTGGTGGTGTTGATGGTGGTTTTGTGGTGTTGGTGGTGGTGGTGTTATGGTGTTGGTGGTGGCGGTGGTGTTGTGGTGTTGTTTGTGGTGGTGGTGGTGGTGTTGTTTGTGGTGTTGGTGGTGGTGTTGTGGTGTTGGTGTGGTGGTGTTGTGGTGGTGGTGTTGATGGTGTTGGTGTTGTGGTGTTGGTGGTGTGGTGGTGGTGGTGTTGTGGTGTTGGTGGTGGTGTTGATGGTGTTGGTGTTGTGGTGGTTGGTGTTGGTGGTGGCGGTGGTGTTGTGGTGTTGGTGGTGGTGGTGGTGGTGTTGGTGGTGGTGTTGTGTAGTGTTGCGTGGTGGTGTTGGTGGTGTTGGTGGTGGCGGTGGTGTTGTGGTGTTGGTGGTGGTGGTGGTGTGGTGTGGGAGGTGGTGTTGTGGTGTGGGTGCTGTGGTGTTGGTGGTGGTGTTGTGGTGTTGGTGGTGGTGTTGTGGTGTTGGTGGTGGTGTTGTGGTGGTGGTGGTGGTGTTGTGGTGTTGGTGGAGGTGGTGTGGTTGTGGTGGTGGTGTTGGTGGTGGTGGTGTTGTGGTTGTGGTGTTGGTGTTGATGGTGGTGTTGA
>NC_091582.1:16078660-16088660 GCF_042767895.1 Penaeus vannamei | reverse complement strand
TATCTCCCCAATGTCTGTTTATCTTTTCTCGTTTGTATGCATTTATATTTCTATTGTTCATATCTTTATATTTTTATATATAAATATCTACTTATCTTTCTTTGTTTATATATTTTATTGATTTTTTACGACGATGATGGTATTTAATTAATCTTATTTTGTCTTCCTCTTCCTTCGTTACGTCGTTTGCCTCGGCGACGGCCCCTTCTCCTCCTTCTTTCGTCTTGGGAAATGTTTGTTATTAATCCTACTTCGCACTATTCACTCGGTCTCTTCTTATTTCTGTTCCTTCCTCCTCTTTCTTCTCCTTCTCTTCTTTCTCTTGCTCCTTTCCCTGCTCCTCTTCCTTCTCCTCCTCTTTATTCTCTTCCTCCACCTCCTCCTTCTTCTTCTCCTCCTCCACCTCTTCCTCTTCCTCCTCCTCCTCCCTCCTCCTCCTCCTCCTCCTCCTCCTCCTCCTCCCTCCTCCCTCCTTCTTCTTCTTCTTCTTCTTCTTCTCCTTCCTCCTCCTCCTCCTCCTCCTCCCTCCTCCCTCCTCCTCCCTCCTCCACGTCCTCCTCCTCCACCTCCTCCTCCTCCACCTCCCTCCTCCTCCACCTCCTCCCTCCTCCACCACCTCCTCCTCCACCTCCTCCTCCTCCTCCTCCTCCTCCTCCTCCTCCTCCTTCTCCACCCTCCCCTCCTCCTCCTCCTCCTCCTTCCTCCTCCTCCACCTCCTCCTCCTCCCTCCCCTCCTCCACCACCACCTCCTCCTCTCCCTCCCTCTCCTCCCTCCTCCTCCTCCTCCTCCACCTCCTCCTCCACCTCCTCCCTCCTCCTCCTCCCTCCTCCTCCACCTCCTCCACCTCCTCCTCCCTCCTCCCCTCCTCCTCCACCACCACCTCCTTCCTCCTCCTCCTCCTCCTCCACCTCCTCCTCCCCCACCTATTCCTCTTCTTCCTCCTCCCCACCTCCTCCTCCTCCTCCACACCTCCTCCTCCTCCACACCTCCTCCTCCTCCTCCACCACCACCTCCTCTCCTCCCTCCTCCTCCTCCTCCTCCCTCCTCCTCCCTCCACCTCCTCCTCCTCCTCCCTCCCTCCTCCTCCTCCACCTCCTCCTCCTCCTCCTCCTCCACCTCCTCCTCCTCCTCCTAAGGGAGATTCTAAGAAACCGAGCTGAGAACAGATGCGACTTGGTAGTTTATTATTGTTATACACTGATGTATGTTATTGCCCGTCATGGGAACAAATGGCGGTGCCTTTAAAGGAGAAGGGGAGGGGAGGGTGGGGCGGGTGGGGAAGGGTGGTATGGGAGGGCAGTGGAGGGTGGGGCGGGTGAGTGAGGGTGGTATGGGAGGGGGAGGGGTGAAGGAGTCAAGAAGAGCGGGAGTTTTGAAAGGAGAAATGGGACAAGGGGAAGGGGAGACGGATAAGGAGGGGGGAGGGAGTGGGAGGAGTAGGGAGAGAGGGAAAGGGGAGAGGGCGAGTTGGTAAAGGATTGACATGAAGAAGGATGAGAAATGAGAGATAAAGAGGGGATGCGATGATGAGAGGAGTATGGAAATATGAAAAGGAAGAATAGAGAAAGAAGTAAGAGGAAAGGGGAAAGAGAGAGAGGGAGAGAAAGAGAGAGATAGAGAGGGAGAGGGTGAAAGAGAAAGAGAAAGAGAAAGAGGAAGAGAGAGAGGGAGAGTGAGAGAAATGCAAGTGAGAGAAAGAAAGGGAGGAAGGGTAGACTTAGAAAATAGCGGTTACTTTTATCGCGATTTGTTTATATATATCTCTTTAAATGGCGATATGTATTCCTCGTGTTTGAGAGGATTGACGAGTCCTTATCTCGAGGGGTTGTGGTGAGTGGCGAGGTGAGGTTGTGAGGAGGGAGAGAGGATCGTGAGGGAGTAGTGAGTCATCATGGGGAGGGAGAAAGTAGGATATATGAGGTGGTGATGAAGAAAAAGAAGTGAGGATAGAGGGAATTGCGAGGAGGGAGAGAGAGAGAGCGACATGAGTGAGGTGATAATGAGTTGTGAGGAGGGATAGAGTATCATGAGAGAGTAGTGTCATCATGAGGAGGGAGAAAGTAGGATATATGAGGTGGTGATGAAGAAAAAGAAGTGAGGATAGAGGGAATTGCGAGGAGGGAAAGAGAGCGACATGAGTAAGGTGATAATGAGTTGTGAGGAGGAAGAGAGGATCGTGAGAGAGTAGTGAGTCATCATGGGGAGGGGAGAAAGTAGGATATATGAGGTGGTGATGAAGAAAAAGAAGTGAGGATAGAGAGAACTGCGAGGAAGGGAAAGAGAGAGCGACATGAGTTGTGAGGAGGGAGAGAGGTTGTGAGGTTGTGGTGAGAATTCGAAAGGTCGTGAGGATGGCGAGAATGAGATGCGTGAGGTTGTAAAGATGTAGTCATTAACGAGAGATATATAAGGTTGTAAATTTATCAGGTTATAAATTGCGCTGTGAAAGAGATTTTGATGAAGCATAAGTCGCTCGGTTGTATAAATAATTCTTAAAGGTTTTAAAAGACTGCGAGGTTGCAAACAGCTTTTGCGGGAGTGAGGACAGTTAAGAGTGTTTGCCGTAAATAACTGACGAGTTGTAAATAACCGGGAAGTTGTAAATAACTGGCGCGTTGTAAATAAGCGGCGGATAGCACTACTGCGAGGTCGTTGGGGAGAGAATTGACACAGATCAGAGGGTCGTGAAGTATGGTGGAGGTGGAGGGGGAGGGGGGAGGGGAGGAGGGGAGGGAGAGGGGGAGGGGAGGGGAGGGAGAGGGGGAGGGGGAGGGAGGGAGAGAGAAAGACGTGGAGGGAGAAAGAAAGAAAGAGAGAGAGAGAATGAAAGGGAGGTGGAAATGATAGGGAATGGGAGATGGAGAAGGAAGGGAGGGGAAGGGGAAGAGGGGGAGAGAGAGAGAAGGAAGGAAAGGAAGGAGAAGTACAGAGAGATGTATAAAGAGAGAGGGAGAAGGAAGCAGGAGAAGCAAAGACAACGGAGGAAAGGAAATGAGAATGGGACTGAATGAGGGAAAAGGAGAGACAAAGGGTGAGAGGGACATGCAGAGGCGGAGACATCAAGGGAGGAGGAGAGGAAGAGGGAGAGGCTGGAGAAGGGAGGGGGGGGGGGCTGGCTGCCGACTTCATCAAACCCAATAAACCTTGGCGAGGTAAATGCGCCGCCATGAATCACGACGTAAACTGCCATTTGTCGCCCTCATGTTGACGTTGATGCATGCAGGCGCTCACCCGCGGGCACGCGCGCGGGCAAGCAGTCGCTCGCTCGCTCTTTCTCTCGCTCGCTCGCTCACTCAATCGCACGCTCGCTCACTGAATTTCTCTCCCTCCCTTCTTCTCTATATATCTATCTATCTGTCTCTATCTATCTATCTATCTATATCTTTCTCTCTCTTCCTTCCTTACTTACTTACTTACTTACTTACTTCATCCCCCCTCCCTCGCTCCTCGCTCCTTCCCTCCCTCCCACACACCCTCCCTCCCTTCCTTCATTCATTCATCCCTCCCGCCCTCTCCCTCCCTCCCTCCCTCTCACCTTCCCTCCCACCCTCCCTCCCTTCCTTCCTTCCTTCATTCATTCATTCATTCCCCCCTCCCTCCCTCTCACACCTTCCTCCCACCCTCCCTCC
Organism: Penaeus vannamei; assembly: GCF_042767895.1. Lineage (NCBI taxonomy): Eukaryota > Metazoa > Arthropoda > Malacostraca > Decapoda > Penaeidae > Penaeus > Penaeus vannamei. Next base: position 16,085,030 of record NC_091582.1, on the reverse strand, counting down.
CTCCTTCAAACACCATCTCGCATCCCCTCTCCTTCACTCGCCCCATCTCCCTTCCTCCCTCCTCTCCCTCCCTCTCATCCACGCTCCCTCGCTACTCCGCCTGCTTCTCTCCTCCCGCCTGGCCCTTCTGTCTCTGTCCATCTCACTTGTCCTCCTCCGCGGACTTTATCGTTTCGAGAACAAATTGATTTGTTCTGTTCTGTTTGATATCTGGATTTTTTTTCGCGTCAGGGAGGGAGAGGGAGAGAGGGAGAGGGAGAGAGGGAGAGAGGGAGGGGGAGAGGGAGAGGGAGAGAGGGAGAGGGAGAGGGGGAGGGGGAGGGGGAGAGGGGGAGGGGGAGAGGGAGAGGGAGAGGGGGAGAGGGAGAGGGAGAGGGAGAGGGGGAGAGGGAGAGGGGGAGAGGGAGAGATAGAGAAGGAGAGATAGAGAAGGAGAGAGATTTGATTTGATTTGATAATATTTATTTACAGAACAGTGTACATGCCCTGTAAAAAGCCAGGGTAAGATGCTACCGCATCTATCCAACTGGCTATGCTTATATTTATGTAAAGGGCTATTAGTCAAACATTAGTTCTACATGCCTGAAGGGCTGTGTCATTATGCATACATTATTCACATATCATCTAGTTGGTAAAAACCTTTTATATCCCTAATCATATCGAAGACAAGACCAGTGTCTATGATAAAATTAATATAATCAATAAGTGCTGGTCTCTGGACAGTGCTATTTGATCGATAGGATGCAGTTTTTGAGCAACAAAGTAAGTAATGTGTAAGATTATGCGACTTGGGCGCCTTGCACATTTTGCATTGGTGATACGTAACTGGCTTTGCCTCCAAGACTGCATCCTGTACATAATGTATAGTGTATTGATACCCTATGCGTAGCCTGGTTAGCGTGACCTGCTGTCTCCGAGACAGTCCATCGTAGTATTTATATGGTTTGTCAGCATCACATGACCTGACAATACTATCATAATGCCAGATGGTACCATGTCCACTTTTCTTCAATTTTTCAGTGGTCCATACCTGGCCCTCATAATCTCGAAGACAGCTGATAACACGTTTTTTCATTTGACTGATAGATAGCGGTATTACATAATATGGTTCTTCATGGGAAAGTGCTTGCTTTGCTAACTTATCTACGTTGTCACAGGTTGATATCCCTATATGAGAAGGTATCCAGTATAGTGATACTTGTATACCCTGCTCGGATAGGCTAGCGATTTGGTGAATGGTATTGATAGTTACCATGTTTTCTGGATTAAATGTTGTAAGTCTATACAGTGCACCCTGGTTGTCAGAGAAGACAGCTAGGTGTCGCTGCTGTTCAGTGCCTTTTTTGATGGCATGGTATATTGCTACTGACTCGGCATCAGTTGTGCTTGTCCAGTTGGAAATTCGCACACTTTCTTGAAGAGCAATGTCAGGAATTAGTACACCATTCCCTGCTGCTCCATGAGGATCAGTAGAAGCATCACAGTAGATTGCAAGTGGGGGGTACCCTGAGGGGGGTGGAGAATTTCATCTGTATATTTCAAGTAATGGCCTGTTATGACTCTGTTATTGTAGTAATGGATTTTGGCCCTGTTAATTTATCAATATGTACGTTAACATGTGATCTATGCCATGGTGAAGTAAGCGTTGCTTCTGGGATGTTGATAAAATCATTGTTCCACACACTGAAGCTGAGAATAGTCTGGGCCTCCCATTCTAAGTTAGACTTTATGAGATTGGAGTATCGAGGCCGGCGGGTATGCCTTGCTCTACTATTAATCTCATTAAACAATGCAAGGGTAATTTGTGGTTTGAACTGAATCTGCAGGTCTGATGCCGAGTGTGGTTGACTTGGGTAATACGGCTGTGAATTGACGGGAGATCAAGCTCTTTCCTCATGACAAGAACTTTAGCAGTTATTGGGCAACCCAAAATGACTCTCATGGCCTTGTTCTGTAAGATTTCAAGGGGTTTGAGAACATTTTGTGGCAACATACTAAGAACCGGGCTCGCATAGTCTATCATGGACCTAACAAGGGAAATGTACATCAATCTTAGGACTCTTAGGGAAGCACCAACGTATCTGTTACTTATGTATTGTAAAGGTCTTAAGCGCTCCAGGCAGCATTCTCTGATGTTTTGAACGATTTCCCGAGTGAAGCGGGAATTGCGGGACATGAGGTGGGGAGCACTCACCATAACACCAAGATACTTATAGGTGTCAGTTTTTGCAATAACTTGCCCACCTAAGCTTGGAATGTATGACAGTTTGTTTGATCTGGAAATATACTTAGTCTTGACAGGGTTGATTACGAGTCCAAGGGAAGTGCACTTTTTACTGAATCCCTGAAGATCATACTCCCCCTATCAAAGACCTGAATGAGAATGTCATCAGCATAGGATGTAATGCTGCATAGGTCTCCTAACTCACTATTAAGCTTACAAAGAGAGTGCATAAGTATGTTAAATAATGAAGGGGACAAAACTCCTCCTTGTGGAGTTACTGTAGGTGCCTTGGTATCATACTTTTGTGCTTCCCAAAGACAGATAATCCTTTATCCATAGCAGAAGCTTGCCCTTAACTCCTAAGAGAGTTAATTCATGGATAATTGCAGTAAGAGAGGCTCTGTCAAATGCTCCATTGAAATCTTTGAAGTAAGATGATTGTGCATTACTTCCATTGAGGTACTGTGCCAAATACATTTGTGTTCCTTTTCCTTTTGGAAACCAAAGACTGACGGGTGAATTTGATCTTTGATCTGATGGAACAGAGTTATAGAGAGACAGAATGTCAGAGAAATTGGTCTAAATTCATCAGGGTACCCTGGTTTTGGGATAGGAATAATGGTGGCTTGTTTCAGGAAGTAGGCAAGATGCCTGTAGAATAAGTTAAGTTGAAAAGATCAAGGAGAGGATTTCTTCCCTGTACCTGTACCTTTGCAAGGAGTCGGATGATGTCGTAAGTGATTCCATCATCCCCAGGTGCAGTGGATTTGCTAGTTTTAATGGCTGCAAGAAGTTCGTGTCTTGTAAATGGTGCATCAGCCTCATCTAAAAGTTGGCACTGATAGTTAATTTCATTTTTGTGTCTTGACTTAAGGGAGCATCTACGAATGGATAATGGAAGATTATCAAGAGAAGAGTTTTCGCAGCATTTACTGAGGATTGACAAAGCTACCCTTTCTGGATGAGGGTGGGGAGTGACATTGTGTGCATTGCCTTTAATCTTATTGATTTCCCTCCACACGTTACTCATGGAGCTCGTGGAGTCAATCGATTCTGCCCAGGCATACAATCTCTCTTCCCGCTTTTGTGTCATTATCTCATTAAGTTTTTTACTAAAGAAAACAAGGTCCCTAGCTAAGTAGGGATTTTTCCCAGGTTTTTTTAGCTGATTTACTGTAGACCTTATTAGCTTTCTAAGTAGCTTTATTTCCGGATCTTTGTTAAAGTGATATGCTCGTTTGCCTCTGGAGGATGAAGATCTATATTTGACAGGGTTTCTGGGTTGGAGTTGGGTAATGAGGTTACCAACTTGTTGACAGAGAGTTTCATTAAAGTGATCAAGGCTGGTAGGAACATAGTGTTCATACCAGCAGCCAATCCTTTTAATAAACTCATCATGATGTTTAGTAGCAAGATGGTATCGAAGACGTGGCTGGGGCGGGCTTCTTTTAGCGAATGGGAGGGTGATACTTAATGCCCAATGATCACTGACTAAGAAAGGGACAACTTCCGCAGTGCATGGGAGTGGGTGCTGATTGTATAAGACTATATAATCTAATTTGCCACCTAGATAATGAGTCTTTTCAAAGGGGCACAATAGGTGTATGGGATCACTGGTGTTTTGAAGATAATCATAATATACCTTACCGTTTTTACCTAAGTGCTTCCCTCAGAGCCAAGGAGAGTGATGACGGGCATTAAAATCTCCACACAGTAAGACAGTAGCATTATGTATCATACTGTCGGGAGGTTTAGGTACCACTTCACTATCATGTGGGTTATATACATTAATGATGGTGATGGTTCTACCATCAAGAAATATTTTAACACCAAGATATTCAGCACTTGCATTGTCACGGTTGTCATCGATCACTTTTGATGGGATACTATTTTTTATGTAAATACCAAGTCCTCTTGCAGAAGGATTAGCAATATTAGGTTTGTCGTGATATGTGTATCCTGCAATTTTTGCATAACGAGCATCAGTTCTAACTTCCTGGAGGCAACACACATCAACATCTTCCGAGTGAAGATACTGAGCGAGGGTCGCCTTGCGTTTCTTGTAAACTGTTAATGTTCCAGGTATTGCACTTTAACAGATTATTTTGATCCATCGATAATCACTTGACCGTTTCCAAGGCCCACTGGATGTTGGCGTTGCTCGAGTAAGTGCTCAAAATGCCTCTCCTGGAACTGCACCATCTATTGCTGCATCATGAACATCATCTGCTCCATCTGCTTGAACAACATTTGTATCAAATCTTTCATTTCCCTGTTGGATTCTTGCTTTTCCTGCTGCGGTGAGGGAGGAGCTGGAGCTGGTGATGGCGTCGGTGCTGCAGCTGGCATTGGAGCAGGAGCTGCAGCTGGTGCTACAACTGGCGCTGGAGTGGGTGATGCAACTGGAGAAGCTGCAGCTGGAGTAGGTGCTGCAGCTGGTGCAGGTGCTACAGCTGGTGATGTGGCCGGTGCCATGGCTTTGTTTGCAGAGGCCTTCAGAGTTGACCTCTGCAGGTGTGGGAATTCCCGCACGTCATTAAGACGAGGGGCTGGGCCGGGTTTATTGGGGGGAGGGGCTGCCTGCTTTTTTCATGTGTTGTCCTTCTGTCTTTCGGGTAGTAGGCGCATAATGGCGAGTTGGCATTATGCTCGACGGCAGTTCACACATTTCCGAGGGATGATTTTACCTTCAGAAATTTTCTCTGCGCACTCTGAGCTTTCATGCGAAAGAGCGCAGTATCGGCACCGCGGTGCCTCTCGTGGACACGCACGTGCCCCGTGTCCCCACTTTGAGCAATGGGAGCAAAACGGGGTCAGAGATTTGAAGATGGCACATCTAAGGGTGCCATGCCCTCCACCATTTTGATAGTTTTGGGATTACCCCCTCATATGTGATGATGACTCTCTGGGTCATCAATCCATTTATCTTCATGCGTTTGGCATGTACGACGCGTTCATTGTAAGACGTCATTTCATCTGTTTCAATTTCTCTTGGGACGTCGAACACAATAACATTTGTGCACTTCCCTTTTCCATACACTTTCGCCTTTTCTAAAATTTCACCACCTGCACCGGCAGTGGTTATGTGGGCAAGAATTTGTTCATTTTTACATCTCACATACACATTGTTCCTCCCAATCTTAAGTTCAATGAACCCCTTCGTCTTATTGTAAGGGTCCAATTTTAAGACCTGCGATACCCAGCGATATTTATCCCCGTGTGTCCGAAGCTTGGTGTCGGCTTTAAAATGGGCGCACAGGTGTCCAGACGCTGTGATTTCCAAAGAGTCAGGTAGTAGTCTCTTTGCTTTTTCTTTGTTGTTTTTTGGGGAGGCCACTTATACCTTCCTCACGGAGGACACCATATCTACCCTCAGTTTCCTTGGGCGGGTTTGGCATTGTTCCTTTTGTGGGCGGGGTCATTTCCTGAAGAAACAGGGCCCGACCTGACCTCCCTGTGCAAACCCAGGTGCACACACGGGCCGCTTACGCCGCGCCCACAAGGCACATCTGTGTCCGTACGTAGTTTTTTCACTTATTTTACTTCACTATATGATATTTAGATCACTTTAGATTCAGATCAAATGATCATGTGAACATTATCGCGCACTGCAGCAATCCACAGCTGGCAGGTCTATGAAGACCTAATAGTCAAGGTAACACAAATCCCGTACGGACAGGTCAAGGTCACAAGAGGTCACACAGCACGTCTGCACACTATGGTGACAGGATGATGACTGGAAGGAGAGAGAGAGAGAGAGAGAGAGAGAGAGAGAGAGAGAGAGAAAGAGAGAGAGAGAGAAAGAGAGAGGGAGAGAAAGAGAGAGAGAGAGAAAGAGAGAGAGAGAGAAAGAGAGAGAGAGAGAAAGAGAGAGAGAGAAAGAGAGAGAGAGAGAAAGAGAGAGAGAGAGAAAGAGAGAGAGAGAGAAAGAGAGAGAGAGAAAGAGAGAGAGAGAGACAGAAAGGGAGAGAGAAAGAGAGAGAGAGAGAAAGAGAGAGAGAGAGAAAGAGAGAGAGAGAGAAAGAGAGAGAGAGAGAAAGAGAGAGAGAGAGAAAGAGAGAGAGAGAAAGAGAGAGAAAGAGAGAGAAAGAGAGAAAGAGAGAGAAAGAGAGAGAAAGAGAGAAAGAGAAAGAGAGAGAGAAAGAG
>NC_091582.1:16066160-16071160 GCF_042767895.1 Penaeus vannamei | reverse complement strand
AACAAGAAGATGCTATTAAAGATGTGTCAGAGAGGACTTGTTGAAAGTTGAGGATTTTACCAAAAGGATCGGTTTACGTTCCCCGTTTGCGTCGAGAGGCACGGAGCTTAAATCGTGTAAATGAAAGATTTTTCCATTATTTTTTTACTTATCAGTGTTATATTTTCTTATTATCACTGTTGTTATTGTTATTATTTGATCTTCACCATCATCATTATCATTATCATTATCATTATCATTATCATCGTCATCATCATCATCACATCATAATCATTAATGTTATTATTATTATTATTATTATTATTATTATTATTATTATTATTATTATTATTATTGTTATTATTATTGTTGTTATTATTATTATGATTATACTTAACTTTATTTTGAAATACGAGGATTCCGTTCTGACTTAAAGCAGTCACAATATATTACTGGTTTATGCACCATGATTCAAGTGTAAGTGTTTAATGTCATTCTAATTTTAAAGTCTAAATCTTCCGTTTTATTTATGCCCGTTTTTTTCTTATATTTTCAGGTACGTTAAAGGGTGTTTGGAGCCATCAGAGTGCCATTGGTATGAAGGTAGGGTCACTGAAGTATTTTGGGTTAGAATGAAAAGAGAAATAAGTTTATCGCTTGTGTTAGCTGCTTGGGACTTTTTTTTTTTGGCACTTTCATGCCTGCGTGTTTGTTTACCGAATATATGTGTGTGTGTGTACATATATATATATATATATATATATATATATATATATATATATATATATATATATATATATATATATATATATACAGTATATATGTATGTATAGATAATAGTTAGATACATACACAGATAGATAGATTGATAGATAGATATACAGAATTTTCAAACACAGACACAGGGATGTATGTAGCTCTCTTGACGTCCATTCAGTGCAGAGAAGAATGCGTAGGAATAATAGGAGTGTAGAAACGGTTATTCTGTAATAGATTAAGAATTAAGAGTAAGATTAATTGTTAGATGCGCTAAAGTGCTTGATGTGTATGGCCCGATGTCGCGTAGAAGTGCGATGCAGGAATACTTGAGAATACCATCCCATGTAAAGAAAACGGGTGAAAGATGTTGTATAAGAAAACGGTTCGTGTCAAGTCTTTCTTGAAGGGTAACTAAGACATTCAGTGTTCCTGCCGCCAAAGGAACGTTATAAGGGATAGGGATTTAGATATATGCTGATAGTGAGGATAATAGTAAAATAAGGATAATGAAGATAGAATTAGGACGATGGAAAAGAAAACGTCAATGATAACGGTAACAGGAAAAAGATAATTATGATAATGGTAACAGTAATGATTCATCACCACCACTCCTACCGCCATCAACACTACACCACCACCACACCTACCACAATTCCTCGCCCTGGTCGTCGCAGGAATGCACTTTTCACCCTCAACTTGAGTATCAAATTAGCATTTACGTTCACTAAAATTCATGATCCGAATGTAACCACAAATAAAGTGAAGGAAAAACGAATACTTTCAAAACTTGTAACTTTTCATCACATGCTAATTAATTTCGGGGGAAGGGAGGGAGGGAGGGAGGGAGGGAGGGAGGGAGTGAGTGGAAGAAGGGAGGGGAGGGGAGAGGGAAGGAGGGATGGGAGGAGAGGGGTGGGGAGGGATTGGAGGAAAGGAGAGGGAGGGAGGAGGAGGGAGGGAGGGAGGGAGGGAGGGAGGGAGGGAGGGAAGGAGGGATAGGAGGAAAAGGGAGAAAGAGAGACAGTTACAGAGACAGAGAAAGACAGATAGATGACATGAAAAAAGAGTGAAAGAGTAAAAGAAAAAATCGTGAGTAAATAGTGTTTAAAATCCCAGGTATCGAGTGAGCGCCGCTGCACGGGCGGCGGAACCCCATAAATCTTGCTCGGGCGTGTTGCATGGGCGCGGTGGAGACAGCCGCCCGCCAGGTGACTTCCGGGGGCGAGGTTTTTGCGGGCGCACGTGGCTTTGATGTGGAGGGGGGGGGGTGGAGGAGGAGGGGTTGGAGTGAAAGAGGGTATGGGCATCGGTTTGGATGGAGGAAGGAGAGAGGGAGGGAAAGGAGAGAAGGAATGAGAGAGGGGAAACGGGAGGGATTTCCTCTTATTTCCCTCTCTATCTATCATTCTGTCTATTCCCCCATTCTGCCTCTCCGTCTCTCTCTCTCTCTCTCTCTCTCTCTCTCTCTCTCTCTCTCTCTCTCTCTCTCTCTCTCTCTCTCTCTCTCTCTCTCCCTCCCTCCCTCCCTCCCTCCCTCCCTCCCTCCTCCCTCCCTCCCTCCCTCCCTCCCTCCCTCCCTCTCCCTCCCTCTCTCCCTTTCCCTCTTCCTCTCCCTCTCCCTTTCTCCCTCCCTCCCTCCCTCCCTCCCTTCCTCATTCAGTCACTCACTCTTCTTCTCCTTCCTCCCCTTTCCCATCTCCATCCCCCTCTTCTTCCCTCCCTCTCCCTCTCATTCCCACTCGCGCCCGTACTCCTCCCCCGCCCACTCGCGCAGACACACGTGCTCTTCGTTAGCCCCGAATCGAATGAGAGAAAACCTCGCCATGCTTGTGTATTTATGTCCGAAGAGAAAATGTAAACAGAAGTCTTCCTTGTGTTGACGGCCCGAAGATAGACTCGTGTGACGTCATACTGCTTGATGGGTGCAAGGCCGGCGTGAGTCATGGGCGGAGATGGCATTGCTGACATGGGAGCGAACAAGGGTAGAGGGGTGTTTTCTTTGGGGTTGTTTTTGTTTGTTTGTTTGTTTGTGAGGGTTGGGTATGGGTATGGGGGAGGAGGGGAGGGTTTGGTTGTTTCTGGGGATTGTCTTATGATGGGAGTGGGTGTTTTGGTTTTGTTAGTTGTGTGTTTGTTTGTTTTTGTGTGTGTGTTTGTTCTTTGTATTTAGCTTTGTTTTTGTCTTTGTTTCTTTGCTCCTTCTTTGGGGTAGATTTTTGCGGTGTTTGTGTGTGAATTTGCTACGTTTCTGCTTATTTTTCATTGCACATACCTATTAAAAATGAAAACAAAGTCTTGTATGATTGTGATTTATAAATTTTTTTGCAATTTTTTGTATATAAACAAGTTGAACATTAAATTACATGCAGCAGAATTGGACATATTCCCTTGAGATTTTGTTTATATTCAATTAACGAAATGATTAGTATAATTGGGCTAATTTGCGTATTGCATTTTGGAATTGCACTTGTAATTGTTAACAGACATAATCAAAATGCAACACAATGTCTCGTGATTGCGCAAAACCTAAAGGAAAAAGGGAAAGAAATAATAAAAGATGATTAAAAGATACGGAGAGAGAAACAAAAGAAAATAAATGATTTATTTCATCCTTTGTTCACTTCGTTCGCCTTTCTCTTCCTTTCTCCTGTGTTTCTCTCTTTCCTTCTTCCTTTGCTGTCTCGTTCGTCATTTACCTTGGTTTGATTTTTTTATATTTCTTCGTCACGTGTCCTTGTTTATTTTTTTCATGTGTCCTTGCTTTATCCTTTTATTCCTTTGTCTTGGGTGATATTAATTATCCAATCCCTGTATCGCATTTCTATCAATTATCTTACGTATTCCCATTCCCATTTCGTGTCCTTCGTTTGTTTATTGTTTCCCTACTTCGCTTTCCTATCGGCTATTTGTTTCCTATTTCTGTTTCGTTTTCTTCCTTTGTTTAATGGCTCCCTCTTTCGCATTCAGTTATCTATTTCTATTTCGTTTTTTTTTTCGAAGTGGAAATAAATAATTGATTGGTATTTCGCATTCTTATCAATTATCTGTTTCCTATTTTCATTTCCAGTTTGTTTCATTTCCATTTCGCTTCCTTCGTTTATTCTGTGTCTCCCTTTTTCGCTTTACTATCAGTTGTCTATACCCTATTTCCATTTCGCTTTCTTCGTCTGTTTCACGTCTCCCTTCTTCGCCTTCCTATCAAAAATCTATTTCCTATTTTTATTTCGCATCTTTCGTCTGTTTCATGTCTCCCTTCTTCTCCTTCCTATCAGTTATCTATTTCCTATTTCTATTTCGCTTTCTTCGTCTGTTTCAACGTCTCCCTTCGCCTTCCTATCAATTATCTCTTTCCTATTTCCATTTCCGGCTCCCTCTTCCGTAATGGAATAGGAGGGCGGGTCGTTTGCCTGTTGGCCTCTCTCGGGGGTGGGGTGGGGTGGGGGGTAAGAGGTCGTAGTGTTTGGAGATAAATTCACGGGGGGGGGGGGGGGGTATTTGATTTTGTTATTGTTTATTTTTTTGTTGGTGGTCGTCGTGGTGGTAATGAAGTATATCCGTTTGTTTGTTGACTTTTTTTTCGAAAAGATTTTTGGGGGGCCTTTGATAGTCCGAATGTTTGGGAGGTTAAGCTCGTTGGTTGTGAGAGATTTAGAGAGATATATAAGCATTCGTGTGTCCTTTGATATCCGTGAAGTATTTATTTTTGTTGTAGTTCTTTTATAAATAAATTCGGACTCTTTTTTTTTTGAAGAAGGGTTGGGTGCAGAATCATCACTTTTGTTTTCCTTTTTTTTGGAGGGAAAGTTCATGCCTAGAAATTTCTCGCTTTTACTGCGATGTTGGCTTCGGAATTCCGCGATCTTCGTGTGTGTGTGCGTGTGTGTGTGTGTGTGTGTGTGTGTACGTGTACGTGTACGTGTACGTGTCCGTGTGTGTTTCGGGACGGAGGGGGGTGGGGGAGGGCGGGCTAATTGAACAGCTGGGGCGGTTCGGCGCTAAAATGCTTCCTCCCGTCTTTTAAGAGTCCTTCGGCGCCTCTTCCGCGGGAGGTGAAACTTCGTCGGTGCTTTGTCTTCGGCCGCAGTTATGTGGGGGACGAAAAGCCTCGTTTCGGGGCCTGTTTACGGGGCTGCGGAGTGTTTTTTCTTTGTTTTTTCTTTCTTTGTGTGTTTGTGTGTGTGTGTGTGTGTGTGTGTGTGTGTGTGTGTGTGTGTGTGTGTGTGTGTGTGTGTGTGTGTGTGTGTGTGTGTGTGTGTACGTGT
>NC_091582.1:16046160-16061160 GCF_042767895.1 Penaeus vannamei | reverse complement strand
TAATCAGTCTGTATCGAAAACAACTCTCCAGAGGATCGCTTTTACTCCTCTCTCCTCGTCTCCCCTTTATCCATCCCTTTTCTTGTCGCTACTTCTCTGTCATCTTAACCTTCAATTTTCCTCTCTCCGTTTTCCCTAATCTCTACGCTTTATCCTTTCCCCTCTCCTCTCTCATCTTCTCTTCCTTTTTCCTTTTCCCTCCCCTCTCCCCTTTATCCTTTCCCCTCTCCTCTCTCATTTCTCTTCCTGTTCCGTTTTCCTCTCTTCCTTTCCCCTACTTGCCTTTCCACTCGTCCTTCTCTCATCTCCCCACTTTCTTCCTTCTCCTTTCCTTACTCTCCTATCCCCTCGCCCTCCTCCCACCCCCCCCCCCCCCCCTGCCTCACACGTCTGGATACAAGATGCATAAATTCCATTGATTTATACGCCTCTGTCGCGTTTGTGTCTTCGTAGATCATACTTTTATCTTCATCGGGTGTCACATTCACTATGTATCTTTGAGCGTTTTCTTCCCCTTCTTCTTCTTCTCCTGACCCCTTGCTCTTCCCCTTTCTATCCCCTTCTCCTCGCACTTCCCCTTCCCCTTCTTCTTCTTCTTCGTCTTCTTCTTCTTCTTCGTCTTCTTCTTCTTCGTCTTCTTCTTCTTCTTCTTCTTCCCCTTCTTCTTCTTCTTCTTCATCATCTTCTTCTCCTTCTTCTTCTTCTTCTTCTTCTTCTTCTTCTTAATCTTCTTCTTCTCCTTCCCGTTCACCTTCTTCATTCTTCTAAAAAGGAGAATCTTACTCTAATAGAACCCAGAGGGAAGAACCCAAAACTCGGAACGTTGTATAAAATAGTCTTTTAGTTCGACGAAAAAAACGAGATTCCGAATCCCTTCACTACGTAACATTCGTGTTAGGTTCGCTTCGACAGATCGACGTTTGAAGTCTAAAGATACGAAATAAATGTCTTTATTCTCGATAGGCCTACCGGATCTTTCAGTTTTATTTAATTTTTTGTTTTGTTTTGCTTTTTTTTTGGCCTAACGTCGCTGTCATACGGATGATTTCTAGAGGCCGTGGTATGCCCAGCTGTCATCCCCCGCCCGCGCCCGAGAGCGACTCGGGATGCTTCGGGCGTAATGGGACTGAGGAAAGGCAGATATATTTCGTGGGCGTAGTTTTTTTTTTTTTTTTTATCTTGGTTTGTCTGTCCATCTTCGTTTTTTTTTTTTTTTTTTTTTATCTTGGTTTGTCTGTCCATCGTCGGGGGTTTGTTATGTTGTTATTGTTATTTTGGTTGTTATTTGTGGTGTGGATTAATGTTTGTGTTGTGGTTTGATTATTTTGCTTCGTTGGTGTGTCTTATCCTTTATATTTTTCTGTATTAGAGTCTTCTTCCTCCTTCTCTTCTTCCTCTTCTTTCCCCTTCCTCCTCCTCCTCCTCCTCTTCTTCTTTCCATTCCACCTCTGCCTCCGCCTCATCCTTTTCCTTCTCTTTTCCCTATACCTTTATTTCCTCAACCCTTCTCTAAAATGTATCATTCCTCCTCCTCCCACTCTTCATCCTTCTTCTATTCTAATCCTCTCCTTTTTTCTCTTCCTCTTCTTCTACCTCTTCTGTCCTTCTAATCTGTTTTTCATCTTTAGACTCTCAGGGTTTCCCTTCTCCACATAATTATTTTCAGCATTATCAGACTTGTAAGGTTCGTGCGATATCAAATAGATCTGAGAGGAGGTGCAGCGTGGGCGTCGGCGTAGGCGTGAATGGATGTCTCGTAGGCGGGGCAAAGGGCTCTAGGCGGGGCGAGTGGGCGTGGGTATCGTATGCTTCATATCGCGACCAAAATACCCGAAGGGCGGCATCTTATCACAACAAGTGCCAGTTGGGCGCCATTAGCTAGTCGGCGTAAGGCCACACGCGGCAGAGGCACTCTCGGCGGCGACGGAGTGCCAGGGCAGCAGCGCGTTCCTCCCCCCCCTCCCCCCCCCGGCGCCACGACGCCACACACACTCCGAGGCACCAGGACCTGCTCTAAGCACCTGACTTCTTGGTTTCTTGATTGCTCTTGCTCGAGCGATGGCGCGAGGGGGCGCTGCTGGAGCGCAGGCCGTCCGAGGACGCCTGTTCGCCCCCTAGGCCGAGGACGTCGCCGTGGGAGCTGCGGCGGGGCTGTGGCGACGCCGAGCGAGACGCAGACGGATGCGCTCGCCGTAGTCAGAAGTGGTGTTCGCGCGAGAGGCGGCGAGGGAACCGGAGAGCGAGGCGAAAGTGGCAGCGTGTCCCTCGCAGCCGGACGAGGGGGCGCGCGGGGGAAACCACCTGAGGGCGATCGCCTGCGTGCTTGTGCGACTCGAGAAACCGGTTATAGGACGCGCTCGTAAGGTGTAGGAAGCGCGTGAAGGATGTAACACGCACCTGAGGACTCTAGAACTGTGAAGAGGATCCCTTCCTCGTATATACACAGTATACGAGGATTGAGTATCCTGCAAGTATCCTGAGGAGCAGCCCGTCTCGAAGGCACAAGAGCTGCCCCATCATCACCTCCACCTCATTGTGAGGCGCGAGAAGGACTCGGCCTCACTCCACGCGCCGAAGGAAGCAAGGTGACCTACGACTCGATCCCCGAGACATGGGAGACTGGGAGCCTCAGCGGATTGACATGCACGGCGCTGAAGCCACGCCGACCGCGCTTGATTGATTGTTTGTAAACAAAGCCATGTGTTATTGTAGAACCGTCCATTGATGTGCGATGTCGTTGAACTTTTCTTGTGATGCGAAATTGTTTTGTGACTGGGAAGACTAAGGTGGACTGATTGATTGATCATCGCGAATTGTGTTTGTTTGTGTCGTCAAATGTGCGTGGCCGAGAACTTCGTTAATCAACACTTGCAACTACTCATGATGTGTGTGCTTGACCTTTGACTCGTGTGATGCTGGTACTCGTGACGTGGGTAGCCGCCGTCGGGTCATGTAGCCTCGTGCTGACCCTCGCTCACTTACTGCTGCTGCTGCTGACGGGCCTGGCTGACCCCCTCTGCCGTCAGCTCTCCACCAGCCCCCCAGGTGAGTTTCCAAGAGAAAGGAAATTTGCGTAGGGGATTCCGCCTCTTGGGTCGGAGAGGAATCACCCGACACTAAAGACACTTTCTTATTGACGTTAGAGGGATTTGTATCCGTTTCCGCGATCGGCTTTCGGAATACGAATGAGAAGTGCGGATGGTTTATTCCCTTCAGCTCTGTTTATTTTTTTCTGTGTAACTTCCATCGGCCAATTACAGAGGTGGGAGAGTTTTACTGTACGAGATTCATAGATATTGGTCGCGAGTGGACACTTTGAGAAAAGGAATTCGGGTGTTTGGGATGTCTGTCTGGATGGAAAATAGAACAAAAACAATCAGAGTCTCCGAATGTGTGAGAGGTAGACAGCATAAAAGTTTCGACGTGTCTGGCCACACGCTCCGTCCCCATACTTAGCGCCTCGCTGCCGTGGGACTGAAGGCGACCGCGTGGCACTCCCGGGTAGGCCTAGGGAGTGCCAGTGTCCTCGCCCGTGCCTCTCGCGTCGGGGCACTTCGTCGGTGTGATGGATGGGGGCGGATCAAGCGGCACTCGACGTCGCGCTGCTCTGAGTGCCACTGCGATTCTCTGCTCCATAAGGGTAATTGTTTAGGGGAAAGGAAAGAGAGGTTTGAAGCGCTCGCCTCGTTTCCCTTGTCTCTTTTTTTATCTCTTTAGCTTTCTCTCTGTTCGTCTCTGTAATCCGTTACTTCTTCTCTTCTTTTTCTTCTTTTTCCGTAAGTCAATTAGTCAGACAATATAAAAAAGAAAGGCATGTGGAATGACGAAGAGACAGGAGGAGCAGAAGCAGTAAGGGATAGAGACAAGGCGATAAAAACCCGATAAGGAGGAGGAAGTCAGCGCGGCCCGAGAGACGCTCTGGGCCGCGCTACTCCCGTCGCGAGGATTCTCAAGCCGATAAAAACCTCTCGAGATGATTTTCAAGGTCTCGAGCGGGTGTCAGGTTCTCGCAGGTGGCGGGGGCGGGGGCGGAGGCGGGGGCGGGGGCGGGGGCGGGGGCGGAGGCGGAGGCGTTGGCGGGGGCGGGGGCGGAGGCGGGGGCGGGGGCGGAGGCGTGGGCGGGGGCGTGGGCGGAGGCGGGGGCGTGGGCGGGGGCGGTGGCAGGGGCGGTGGTAGCACAGAGGGGACGGCAGTGGGGATGCTGATGGGTGGCTTCGTCTCGTAACTGGCTGGCGAGGTTTAATGGGGGTGGGGGTGGGGGTTATGGGGCGGTTGTTATGGGGTTGAATGTGCCTTGTTAGAGGAGAGAGAGAGAGAGAGAGAGAGAGAGAGAGAGAGAGGAGAGAGAGAGAGAGAGAGAGAGAGAGAGAGAGAGAGAGAGAGAGAGAGAGAGAGAGAGATAGATAGATAGAGAGAGAGAGAGAGAGAGAGAGAGAGAGAGAGAGAGAGAGAGAGAGAGAGAGAGAGAGAGAGAGAGAGAGAGAGAGTAGAAAATAAGAAAGCAAATAAAATCAAACCAACAAACAAAGAGACAGAGATATATCGCGAGAACAAAAGGGAAAAAAAAGAAAACAAAGAACAATAACAACAATAACAACGAGAACCAGAAGACCAAACGGCGGCGAGTACTCCATCGTCCTCGAGCGAGTGGGAAGGGAAGCGAGTCGAGGGCGAGTGAGCGAGTGCCATTACGGCGGTTGGCAGCCTCCCCGGGGGCTTTGCGGCGGCGGGAGGCTCCGCGAAATGAGTGCCATCAGCGAGAGGCGCTATGAAATGAGTTGCCATTCGCGTGCAGAGAGTCGGGATCACGTTCACAAACCGGGCAAGGCACCGTGTTGGCCCGTGGGTATGCCTGTGTACCCAGGGTGAATGAGTCGTAGTTATCGTTGTCTTTATCTGTGCCCATAATTATCTTCCTCGTCTTCTTGTTCCTCTTCTTCTTTTTTTTGCGAAAAGTGGCGTGGGAGTACAATTACTTGTGACGTCACAGGTGCGTGTAGGTATGTGGGCGCGCGCGTGTGTGCGGGAGAATGCGTAGCGGCGGCGCCAACGGTGCCAGCTGGCGTTAATGTGACATCGATCGCCGGACGCCAAAGGAGACACGGTTTGGCACAGCATGTTCGGAACGCGTTTTCGGAACTATGGCTGTGGGTAATAGTTTTTTTCCCTCTCTTTTTATTCGTTTAGTCTGATGTGTGTGTTTGTGCGTGGGATTGTGTCTGTGTGTGTGTGTGTGTGTGTGTGTCTCTGTGTGTGTGTCTCTGTGTGTGTGTGTCTGTGTGTGTGTGTGTGTGTGTGTGTGTGTGTGTATGTGTGTGTGAGTGACTGAGTGTGAGTGTCAGTGTGTCTGTCTGCATGTATGAGTGGCACCGCTTGGCTCCCTCCACCCCGTTCACTCCCAGCCGTGGCGACAGTGCCATGCCCCCCCCCCCCCACGCCATGCCCGATGCCCCCGCCTGCGACCCGGGCAAAGCGCTCTCCGACGCCACCGATTATTTACAAACACCGGCGCTTATCCCGAAATGCATCTGATTTATTTCTTATTTCCATCTATTTTCAGCCGCCAGAGAGGTTGAAAGTGCGTGGGAATGTTTGGACGCGGCAACCCCCACCAGAAAATGTTTCCTTCGTAAACACGCCCGTATATCATAGGCCTCCACCCCGGCTGGGAATTTGTCCTGAGTAAATAGGCTTTGGATATACGACTATTTTGCGCCCATAAATATCGCTGGGTGGGTTGAAGCCTTAGCGCGGGGGGTGGGGGGAGGGGGGGTTATGTATGCCTTCGACTTTCTTGTGTGACGTGTGAGCATGAATACACATACGTGAATTGATGTGTGTGCGTGTGAGTAGGTGCATGTGTGGATGTATCTGTATATGGGTTGTATATTTATATACATACACACGTACATACATGCATACATATACATATACATATATACGTGTGTGTGTGTGTATATTATATCGTATACAATAGTGTGTGTGTGTGTGTGTGTGTGTGGTGTGTGTGTGTGTGTGTGTGTGTGTGTGTGTGTGTGTGTGTGTGTGTGTGTGTGTGTGTGTGTGTGTGTAGTATATCGTATACTATAGTGTGTGTGTGTGTGTGTGTGTGTGTGTGTGTGTGTGTGTGTGTGTGTGTAAATATGTGCATCTATACAGCCTCTGCACTGTATGTAGACTCGCACACCCTGTTCCGAGCGGCCGCGGCTCGTCTCCACCGCCAGCGACGCCGGCTCGTCAAGGAGGAGAAGAAGGTCCGGGAAAGTTCTCTTATTACCAGCGCCGACTCGGGAGGGCAGCTTCCTTCGCTTGCTCCTTCGTTTGCTCCTTCCTTTCTCTCCTCCTCCTCTTCTTCTCCATTTGCTCTAATACTTCCTTGTTTTCGCTTCTTTCTTCGCTTGCTCCTTCCTTTCTCTCTTCCTCTTCTTCTCCATTTGCTCTAATGCTTCCTTGTTTTCTCTTCTTTCTTCGCTTGCTCCTTCCTTTCTCTCTTCCTTTTTTTCTCCATTTGCTCTAATACTTCCTTGTTTTCTCTTCCTTCTTCGCTTGCTCCTTCCTTTCTCTCTTCCTCCTCTTCTTCTCCATTTGCTCTAATACTTCCTTGTTTTCTCTTCCTTCTTCGCTTGCTCCTTCCTTTCTTTCCTCCTCTTCTTCTCCATTTGTTCGGCTACCTCCTTTTCTCTATCTTTTCTTTCTTCTCCTCTTCCTCCTCTTCATTTTTTTTCGCCATTTTTTTAATCCTTTCGTACACTATTTTATTATTTTGTTTACATCTATCTTTTTTTCGTTTATTTGTTTCTTATATGTTTTTTTTTTCTTTCGAGACAACATCTCTTGCGCGAATTGGTCTCCGGATCGGCCTCTGCGTGCTCGTCTTCCCTCGTCTCTCTCTCTCTGTGATTTTTTGTTATCTTATTTTCGCATCTCTCTCTCTCTCTCTCTCTCTCTCTCTCTCTGTCTCTCTCTCTCTCTCTCTCTCTCTTCTCTCTCTCTCTCTCTCTCTCTCTCTCATCTCTCTCTCTCTCTCTCTCTCTCTCTCTCTCTCTCTCTTTCTCTCTTTCTCTCTCTCTCTTCTCTCTCTCTCTCTTTCTCTCTCTCTCTCTCTCTCTCTCTCTCTCTCTCTCTCTCTCTCTCTCTCTCTCTCTCTCCCTCTCCCTCTCCTCTCTCCCTCTCTCTCTCCCCTCTCTCTCTCCCCTCCCTCCATCCCTCTGTCCCTCCCTCCCTCCCTCCCTCCCTCCCTTCATCCATCCCTCCTTCCCTTTCTCCCTCCTCTGTCCTTCCCTCCCTCCCTCCCTCCCTTCCTCCTCCTCCCTCCCTTTCTTCCTCCCTCCCTTCCTCCTCCCTCCTCCCTCCCTCATTTACTCACTCATTCCCTCCTTCTCTCCTCTCTCGCCGTCTCAGCACGCCCTTAGGCCTGGCGATCTGTAATTCCATCGCCAATAGCCAATCATTTCTGTTTTCTTACCCCCCCGCTTTCCTTCGTCGCGATAATCTTCCCCTTTTATCCCTTCCCTTTTCTTTAATTCTTCCATCCTCCCTTCGCCTCTTCTTTCTCGCCTCCCTTCTACCCCTTTTCCTTTCTGCCTTTGTTCTTTTTTATCCTTTTCCTTCTCCACCTTCCCTTGCTCTCTTCTTTCTTTCTCCCTCTCTCTCTTTCTCTCTCTCCCTTTTCCCTTATGCTGATCCGTCATGTTCCTGCTTCCTGATCTTTTCTGACCTCATCAATCTTTCTCTATTCTTACCCTTCTCCAGTTCCTGTACTTTTTCCTTTTCTTTTCGCGTCTCTCCATCTCTTTATCGTCTCCCATCATTCTTCGTTCTTCCCTTATCCTGTAACAGTTCCTCATTGTCTCCCTCTCCTCTTCCTCCCATCATTTATATTCATCCCGCCTCCCCTCTTTATCGTCCTGCTTCTCTTCCTCGTCTCCTTCCACTTCTTCGTCCCTTTTCTCCTCTTTTCTCTCCAATTCCTCCTTCTCCACAGCGCCATCCCACATTATATTTCCCTTCTTCCTTCTAATCACTCCCTCTCCTTTTCCACTTCCTACCTCTCGCTGGCCCCGCCCACTCCCCTGTCTGGCCCCGCCCACTCCGGGTCAATAGCTCTGGTTTGCCCATTTTCTGTATCGCCTCAACTATCGGCGCTGAGACAGACTGTGTGACTCACGTGAGGATGGGGAATTCCCTCTCGGTTCCTCTTTCTCTTCTTATTTATCTTGTTTTCTGTTTTCATCTTCGTGTTTCTCTGTCTTTTGCTCCTCCTCTTTCTCCTGCTTTTCCTCCTCTTCCTTCTCCTCTTCCTCGTCTTTCTCGTCTTTCTCTTGCCCCTCCTCCTCCTTTTCTTCTTCTTTTCTTCTCTTGCCTCTTTTCTTTCTTCTCTTTCTTCCTTCCTTCCTTCTTCAATTCCTTGTTTACTCTATTAATAACTCGACGCTCTTCATGCACTCCACTATAATGGTTTCTGTTTATTTATTTTTTGTTTTGTTTTATTTTTCTCTTATCTCGGATTTCTTTGATGTACTGAGAAGGATTCGCCTGGACATGCCCTTTGTAGAGTATCTTTACTCACTCTCTCTCTCTATCTATCTATCTATCTATCTCTCACTCACTCATTGACTCCCTCTCTCCCTCCCTTCTTTTCTCCTTCTCTCCTCCCCTCCCCTCCCCTCCCCTCCCCACTCCTCTCCTTTCCTCTCCTCCCCTCCCCTGCCCTCCCCTCCCCTCCCCACTCCTCTCCTCTCCTCTCCTTTCCCTCCTCTCCCTCCTCCCTCTTCCCCTCCCCTCCCCTCTCCTCCCCTCCCCTCCCCTCTCCTCCTCTCCTTCCTTCCTCCCTCCCTCCCTCCCCTCCCTCCCTTCTTTTCTTGCCATCCCCATCTCTCTCCCTCTCTCCCTCATCCTTCGAAAGGCGAACAGATTGGATGGCCCCGTGTGATTGCAGAGCGGGAGCCCAAGACCCGAATTTCCTTGGGTCTGGGTGAGATCGCGTTGAGACGCTGGAGAAGAGAGGGAGAAGAGGGGGGGAGGGAGAGGGAGAGGGAGAGAAAGAGAGAAAATTAAAGAGAAAGAGAAAGGGAGGGAGAGAGAGAGGGGGGGGGGAGGATGAGGTCGCTGTCTTCGCCTTTGGGATAGAGAGATACGGTCTTGTGTGGTGAAATGTTCTTTCTTTCTTTTTGGTGTAGAGAGAAGAGAGAGGGGTAGTGAAATATACAAAAATCCTTCTAATCTGTCTCTCTCTCTATCACTCTCTCTCTGTCTCTGTCTGCTTGTCTGTCTCTCTCTCTCTCTCTCTCTCTCTCTCTCTCTCTCTCTCTCTCTCTCTCTCTCTCTCTCTCTCTCTCTCTCTCTCTCTCTCTCTCTCTCTCTCTCTCTCTCCTCTCTCTCCTCTCCCTCCCTCCCTCCCTCCCTCCCTCCCTCCCTCTTCCTCTCCCTTTCCCTTTCTTCCTCTCTCCCTCTCATATAATTATTCATGATGACCGCCATGCGGATTTTACTGCATTCTATGAATAAAAGATGAATTCGCATTTTCATTATTCATTTTTACCATTGAGATTGAAATTTTGTTTTAACTCGAATACGGTGGTATTTTTGTGCTGTTATTATACCTTCATTAACATTTCATATTTATTTATTGAAACAACTGCTTTCATGATGGAACGCGGCTGAAACACACACACACACACACACACACACACACACACACACACACACACACACACACACACACACACACACACACACACACACACACACACACACACACACACACACACACACTGATACATGTATGGATGTATTCATTTATGCGAATACGAGTAGAACCGCACATATGGATTGCTAGTAAACTCACAACCCCCCCCCCCCCCTCTCTCTCTCTCTCTCTCTCTCTCTCTCTCTCTTCTCTCTCTCTCTCTCTCTCTCTCTCTCTCTCTCTCTCTCTCTCTCTCTCTCTCTCTCTCTCTCTCTCTCTCTCTCTCTCCCTCTCCCTCTCCCTCTCTCTCGCCCTTTCCTTGTAAGAGTCCCGCACAGGAAGTCTTGAATGGGAGAGTGAGTGCGTGTTTTTGTTTTCGTCTGATACATTGATTGGGAGGCGGGGCGCACGGAGGTTGGCGAAGACGTAGTCAGGGCTCCGGATTTTTTGGGTTTTCCGCTCCGTTTTGGCGCTTGTGGGCTTGTCGTGTTGTTGTTGTGAGTTGCAGCTGTTGTGTGTGTGTGGTTTGTGGCGGTCAGAGGTCGTGTGTTGTGGGTGGAAGGTCTGTGCGCTTCGAGTGGGCGTGTTCCATGGAGGCCCGGTATTGGATTGGCGGTTTCCCGTTCTCCTCTTTCCCCGGTGACGTCATGCGCCGCGTCACGGCTGAGTCAGACGAGTGTTTCCCTCCGTTCCGATCCGCGCGCGCTGACTTCGTTACGTGTTATCTCTCCCGATTAGCGGATGCGGCGATGATGGATTGGGAGATGCTTGCTCTTTTATTTCATTTCTATTATCGTTAAAGTCGTCTACGGTGAAGAAAAACCTCACCTTTGCTAGGGGGAACACAGCATAAGCCCGACCAACGGACTCGGAGAAGGCCGTGGCCAGCCGAGGCAGCGACACCGCGAGGTCGGGCGGGCGAGACCCGTAGAGTTTCCTCCGCACACGGAGATGGCGGAGCGGAGAGCAGTGGCGCCGGATGCTCAGCACCTTCCGAGTTGTTTTCATCTTCTAAGATTACCTCCGCAGCCGCATCTTTGATCATAGTTTTAGCTAGTCGTGAGAAAAGAGTGATTTTTTTTTTTGTTTCTTTGTCTTTACATGTCAAAATTAGGTTAGGCAGTGTAGTAGGCCTACGTTTGCAGGAAATTTCGTAGGCCTGTGTCCAGTATTCTTTGGTGCTACGGTGACAGATGATGAAAAAGATGAATTTTAAGAATAGTCCAAAGCTTCGCTTCAACTGGAGGCGGGGCGTTCTGGGAATATTCCAGCAAGGTCAGTTGTTATCGGGGATGACCTTCGAATATGCATCCCTCCCTTTAGAGTGCTTCTCCTTTCGGTTTTCTCTTGTTTAAGGGAATTTGTCCTTTCTTGTCTTTGCTTAGTCAAACTGCATGGCGTCAGGAGTGAGTAGTAAGGCACGTAGCATGGGAGGCTTTTTTTTCTTTTTTCTTTTTTTTTTTTTGAATGGAGTAACGAAAAGACGTTATCTCGGCGCAACTCGAGACGTCGCCAATTGCTCTCGATCATCAGGACCGGGAATGTATGCCGGCCCTCCTCCTCCTCCTCCTCCTCCTCTCCTTCGCGTAGGCTCTTCCTTTTCTTTTTCTCTCCTTCTCCTCCTCCTCCTCCTCTCCTTCGCGTTAGTCTCTTCCTTTTCTTTTTCTCTCCTTCTCCTCCTCCTCCTCCTCCTCCTCCTCCTCCTCCTCCTCCTCCTCCTCCTCCTCCTCTCCTTCGCGTTAGTCTCTTCCTTTTCTTTTTCTCTCTTCCCTCCTCCTCCTCCTCCTCCTCCTCCTCCCCCTCCTCCTCTCCTTCGCGTTAGTCTCTTCCTTTTCTCTCTCCTCCTCCTCCTCCTCCTCCTCCTCCTCCTCCTCCTCCTCCTCCTCCTCCTCACTCTCCTTCGCGTTAGTCTCTTCGTTTTCTTTTTCTCTCTCCTCCTCTTCTTCTTCTCCTCCTCCTCCTCCTCCTCCTCCTCCTCCTCCTCCTCCTTCATCTCCCTCGCGTTAGTCTCTTCCTTTTCTTTTTCTCTCTCCTCCTCCTCCTCCACCTCCCTCCTCCTCCTCCTCTCCTTCGCGTTAGTCTCTTCCTTTTCTTTTCTCTCTCTCCTCCTCCTCTTCTTCTTCTCCTCCTTTTCCTTCTCGTCGTCCTCTTCCTTCTCTTCCTCCTCCTCCCTCCTCCTCCTCCTCCTCCTCCTTCATCTCCCTCGCCTTCTCGTTCGTCTCTTTCTTTTTCCTTTTCTCTCTTCTTCTTCGTCTTCTTCTCCTTCTCCTTCTCCTTCTCCTTCTCCTTCTCCTTCTCCTTCTCCTTCTCCTTCTCCTTCTCCTTCTCCTTCTCCTTCTCCTTCTCCTCCTCCTCCTCCTCCTCCTCCTCCTCCTCCTCCTCCTCCTACTCCAACTTCTCTACCTCCTTCTCTTAGCCTGCGTTCTCATTCATTCGTTTTTTTTACTCAGTATTTTGTTGACGAGCTTTCGTGTATTTGTATTTGTCTTCTTAATCTCGCTCTTTCTCTCTCTATATTTGTTTCCTCTTTTTTGGTGAGCTTTTTTATATTGTACTTTGATTATGCCTTAGGTAGTTAGTTGCCTCTGGAGGAACCTGCTTTACTTTTGTTTGACATCGGCTTCTGTTCTTAGGATTCGCATCAATATAGACCAACTCCTCTGTATATATATTTTTTTCTTCCTTTCTTTCTTTCTCTTTAGTTTTTTCTCTTCTTTCTTTCCTTCTTTTCTCTTTTCCTTTTATTTCTTTCTTTTCTTTCTTTCTTTCCTTTCTTTCTTCTGTTTTATCATTGCAACACAATATCAGTATACGTTTTACAGTGTGTTCTTAGGGTTGTCTTTGTATAGTGAAGAGTTGCGTGCACTGGGTCACCATCACGTGTTGTCATCACCGGTAGCCGTGTTTCTAGGTAACAAGTGACACCTTATGACACTGTATCGTTGTATAGTTACATGACTAGTGATTAGTTTATGAAAATGACACTATTTCTTGTGAGAGTATACTGTATTTGGGTCTTTGTGTGTGTGTGTGTGTGTGTGTGTGTGTGTGTGTGTGTGTGTGTGTGTGTGTGTGTGTGTGTGTGTGTCGTGCAAGTGTGCGTGCGTGCGTGCAAGCATGAGGCCGTAGTTTCGCCGGCTTGAGTTATTGATCACTTGTCAAGGGTGTTTGATGTCATGGCCCATCATGAGGCTTGGGTGAAGCTTGGCCAGTCATGCACGACCCCGGCGTTGTACCCATGCGCGGACAAGTGCTGGGGGGGGGGGGCGAAGGCAGGTGCTCGAACGGCAGGTGTAAGGAGAGCGCTCTTTACATCCGACAGAAGACAATAGGTGCTTAAGCAGGGAGGTAGACGTGTTTTTTTTTTGTTTTTTTTTTTGGGGGGGGGGGGAGGGAGGGGGATTTTGTCGTTCATCTTTCACCCCGCTCTCTCTCTCTCTCTCTCTCTCTCTCTCTCTCTCTCTCTCTCTCTCTCTCTCTCTCTCTCTCTCTCTCTCTCTCTCTCTCTCTCTCTCTCTCTCTCTTTCTTTCTTTTCTCCTTCCCTTCTTTTTTCTCTCGATCTTTCTTTCCTTTTCTCTTTCTCACTCTCGCTATCTCTGTCTTTCCCATTCTCACTCATTCTACCTGTCTCCTCGTCTCCCTGTTCGGTTCGGCGCAGCGCGTGAGTGAAGCGAGACCTCAGCCAGGCGCGTGGGGAAAGAAAATCCTACATTCACGATTTTGCAACAAGTGAACGACAGGGAAAAATAGATCGTTGATAATTAGGAGATATTTCGCAACCGATCGCGAGTGCTCTGTCGGCTAGCTGTCTTGTCTTCTTCTCTCTCTGTCTCTTTCTTTCTTGTGATTCTTCTCTCTTTCTATGTTGCTCTTGTTCTCTCTCTCTCTCTATCTGTCTGTCTATCTATCTATCTATCTATCTATCTGTCTGTCTGTCTGTCTGTCTGTCTGTCTGTCTGTCTGTCTGTCTGTCTGTCTGTCTCTCTCTCTCTCTCTCTCTCTCTCTCTCTCTCTCTCTCTCTCTCTCTCTCTCTCTCTCTCTCTCTCTCTCTCTCTCTCTCTCTCTCTCTCCCTCCCTCCTCCTCCCTCCCTCCCTCCCTCCCTCTTTCCTTCCATCTTTCGTTCTTTCTTTCTGTTTCTCTTCTGTTTAACAGAACGGGAGGGGGTCGTTAAGCAAGAAGCAAGAATAGCGCAGTCTGGGTGGTAATTGGGGGTGGGGGTACAGGGGTCTGTCCAGGGGTGTCCAGAGTAGGGAGGGGGGTGGAAGGCGGAGGAGGGGGAGTGGGGGAGAGGCGATATCCCCGTGGAAATGGGGGGGGGGGGGAGTGTTAGAGTTGCAATTAAGATGTGCGTTTATCAAATCCATGATTGCTTTCATTCATAAATGGGATTTCTCGTTGATAACCCCGCCTCCTCTCGCTTCACTTTTTATGGAATTGAATTCGTCGTTTGGCTTTTTTTGTTTTTCTTTTTTTGGTCTAATTAACCACGGCAAATGAGTTTAGGTAACCGAATATGCATATATTATGTACAGCTTTTTTGCGTTCACTTTCTGTTCTGACACATTTGTACACCTTTATGTTTTACTTTTGACTGTCCTATGATGTTGTTCTATGTATATTTAGTTTTAAAATTTCCACGCTTTTTTCCTGCTCTCTCATTCGGGGCGGAGCTTGGTAGTTTGATACAGATACGTACACAAACATAGTGTGAGAGTGCATACACTTATACGTACACGCAGGTAGATACATACACATACGTGGGAGAGTGCGCATATAGAGAGACGCACGCACGCACACGCGCACGCACACACACCCTCACTCACACGCACACGAACCGCCCGCTTCCTTCGCCACCCCCCACCCCCCACCCACCCCACTCGCCCTCCGCAAGGGTAGGTGGAGGTGAAGGCGGGTGTCATGTCGATCTGCAGGAACTTTTAAGCGATGCGGGAACAGGTTTTGCTTAGCGGTCTGTCATGGCGCCCCGGGTGGCCTGTGCGCGGGCGTGCGGGCGCTTGCGAAGGTGAAAGCCACGAATGCGCACAACACGGGTCTGGTTTTGCTTGTGTTTTGCATTTTTTTTTTTTTTTTTATATATAGAATTCGGATTTATTCTGTTTTAGTTTTTTTATGAGATTTTTTTTTTTTCATTTTTAGGGATTCAGATTTCTCCATTTTTTTATGTTTTATTTTTTATTTTTTTATTTTAGTATATAAATTTTACGATAAGGGATTTTAACTACTCGTTTCCCTCCTCTTTTTATACAGTCTCTCGTTTTAAATGCTTTTGTTATTGTGTTGTCGTTACC
>NC_091582.1:16036160-16043660 GCF_042767895.1 Penaeus vannamei | reverse complement strand
AAGCAAGCGATAAATTGTGCAAGGGCAAAAGCAGTCCCGTGGGGGCAGGGGGGGAGGGGAGGGGGGATTTTTGCGTGAACGTGACGAGTGTTGTTATTGTTGTCATTCCGCTAAGTGTTGGGCCAGAGGAAGTTTCCGGGTTGTAGGTTATTTTTCCTCTCTGTTTCTTTCTATCTTTCTTTTTCTTTCTCTCTCTCTTTCGCTCTTCTCTCTTTCGCTCTTCTCTCTCTCTCTCTCTCTCTCTCTCTCTCTGTCTCTCTCTCTCTCTCTCTCTCTCTCTCTCTCTCTCTCTCTCTCTCTCTCTCCCTCTCTCCCTCCCTCTCTCTCTCCTCTCCCCCTCTCCTCTCCCCTCTCTCTCTCTCTCTCTCTCTCTCTCTCTCTCTCTCTCTCTCTCTCTCTCTCTCTCTGACAATTCACCTCGGCTGTGCGGTTTTCACTCCGAGGAATGAATTGAATTCCCCGGCTTTTACATTTGTGGTTATTTGATTGTATTTTTGGCGCAGGTTTGTTTTATTCGTTGTTTTCCTTACTATTTTCTTCTTTTTTTTTGGGGGGGGGGTTGTTACTAGTTTAATACAGACTAACTCAATAATTATTCGAATGACGTTTGTGATAATTACCCGAATGACGATAATGATAGCATGATGTTATTTAGGGCAATATTAGTCATGTGACCCTAATGTTAATGGTAGTAGTTAGGATGGGAGCCATGATGATGGTAATGGTAATAGTTGTGACAATTAGGATGATAAGGACGATGGAAATGATGGAAATGTCACAACGATATTGAGAAACTATGGCCTCGTGTTCTTATTTATCCGAATCCATTTTTAATAGAAATGTCACAACAATATTGAGAAACTATGGCCTATCCGAATCCATTTTTAAGGTCCGGATGGATGAAATAAGAAATAAGTATGGTAGAATGATAGATAAATATTGTTTAGAGGCGAGAGGCGAGTAAATCCCCTTTCCTCTTAAACTGCCCGGTGGGGAAAGGTATCCGGATTTCCAAGGATTATTTGGTGATTTTCGGGGGGATGCAGGATTACCCCCCCCCCCATTGTCCGGGAAGGCTGTTTCCTCCGTATTGTGCAGACTCAGGCCTAGTCAGGTTTTTTTCTTCTTCTTCCTCTCTTTCTCTCTTTTTGTCTTTTTGTCTTTTCATTTCCTTCCGGTGTTAGGTGGAAAGTCAATTAGTTTTTTTTTGTTATCCTTCGGCAAGGTGAAAGGAAGATCAGAATAGGATATCCTTTGTATACACGAGTTCTAAGGATTGTTGTTAACAAGAAAGGCAAAATGGGTGAATAAATTGGAAGTTAGTAAATAAGAAGTAGGAGATAGTGCTGAATAAACAGAAAATCGGAAAACTAAATATTGGATTTGAGAGAGAGAGAAAAAAACGATAAAAAACATCCAAACGGATCAGATAAATCAAAAACAAAAACGAGGGAGGGAGGAGGGAGGGACAGACACCAGGGGGCGACAGGAGCAGCCTGGTTCTTGGTGCTGAACCGTTCTGTCGGAGCAGGATACCTGGGGTGGCAGGCCTTGGCGCGTGTAATCTGATAACGTGGCAAGGAACCCGAGGCCGTCACGGCGTGTGGGGGGGGGCGTGGGGGGCGGGGGAGGAGGGGAGGGAGGGGGGGGCGTGGTAAGGGGCGGGTCAAGGGGGAAAAAGGATCTTGGCGGAAGTGTGTGTGTCTTTCCTTGTCCTCAGATGGATTCGCAAAATGGTTGGCGGGTCCGTGGTTATGTCGGAGGAGGAGTTGGAATGTTCGAGATAAATGTTCTGGGTAGAAGGATGGGTAAGGAGAGCCGTATTTACGAACCGTCCAAGATGATAAAGAGGATAGATAGATATAACTAATAGAAATAAATAAGATCTCATGTACCTAGAGGGAGATAAATAGATGAATATAACTAATAGAGATAAATAAGATCTCACGTACCTAGAGGGAGATAAATAGATGAATATAACTAATAGAAATAAATCAGATCTCACGTACCTAGAGGGAGATAAATAGATGAATATAACTAATAGAAATGAATAAATAAAATGTCACGTACCCAGGAGGAGATAAAAGCAAAGAGAAGCGATTCCTGCTCGCATTCCGGTCCTGCCACGGAAGAAAGTCGATTCGCGCGTGCAGAGTTTCCCATGTCGAAAATTGGCGAGACGATGCGGTGCTTCTGCGGTCCGGGAAGTGAGCAGATCGCCGGTTCGGGGAGCGAATCGACGCGGATTGTGTGTCTGCCGTGACGGATGGGGACGTGCGTGTGTGGGTGTGGGAGAGTAGGGGGGAGGGGAAGGGGTGGGAAGGGGGCGTTGTGTGTGTTATGGAGGTGGAAGGGAGCGGGGGAGGGGGGTTGGCGTAAGGGGTAGGGGCTGGGGTGTGTTTTGGGGTTTTGTGTGTGTTTGTGTGTGTGTGTGTGTGTGTGTGTGTGTGTGTGTGTGTGTGTGTGTGTGTGTGTGTGTGTGTGTGTGTGTGTGTGTGTGTGTGTGTGTGTGTGTGTGTGTGTGTGCGCGCGCGCGCGTGCTTGTGGTTATCATTCTACTTTCGTGTGTATTCTTTCGGCATTACGTATTTTTTTTATACGCTACGAATCCATTCATAAATCTACCCGTATTTCTCTGACCACCGGTCGACTTTTTAAGGAACGATAAGAAGTTAAAGGCAAGAAAATCGACCAATTAGCGGATCGAAAGCACGCGACGTCCGCCACGCCGCGTCGCAGCAGAAGACCCGTGACGCCTGTTTTAGATGTCGCTGCGGACGTGCGCTCGCTACGGGCGCCTTCGGATGCCGCCCGCGCACCGCAGTTTTCACGCCCATGGTCTCTCTACAAGCCACGCCCGTAATGAAGTTGTTGGGTCGTGAGTGTTAAGGAGTTTGGTTTGGTGGTGGAGGAGGAGGAGGAGGAGGAGGAGGAGGAAGAAGAAGAAGAAGAAGAAGAAGAAGAAGAAGAAGAAGAAGAAGAAGAAGAAGAAGAAGAAGAAGAAGAAGAAGAGGAAGAGGAAGAGGAAGAGGACGAGGAAGAGGAAGAGGAAGAGGAAGACAAAGAGGAGAAGGAGGAGGAGGATAGAGGTGGATAGATCTTAAGTGGAGGAAGAAATGATGATGGGATAAGTGGCGTGATTGTGGGGAGAGCGGCTCTGGTGATAAGAGTAATGAGAATGAAATGGCGGTTGGAGAGAGCAACCTGTCCTTACCCCCCCTCCCCCCTCCCCCCCAAACGTCCATGTCATTCCCCTCCAGAAAGATGAAAAAATAAACTATCATAAAGTATATTGTGTTGTGGCATGCTATCCATGTGTGATATATTCATATAATGTATATTCACACGTCTCATTAAACCTTCAAAGTGTATCTTAACACGTGAAGTTATAGTCTTCCATTCCATT
Source organism: Penaeus vannamei (assembly GCF_042767895.1). Taxonomy (NCBI): domain Eukaryota; kingdom Metazoa; phylum Arthropoda; class Malacostraca; order Decapoda; family Penaeidae; genus Penaeus; species Penaeus vannamei. The sequence continues at coordinate 16,040,254 of NC_091582.1, read as the reverse complement.
CCTTATCTTAGCGCCAAAGATAAAAGCAGAAGCTGGGGGGGGGGGGGTGAGCCATCTGCAGTCTTAGCACCAGGCTGTGTTATCTGTCGTATCTCTCGCTGATAGTGGGGGGTGGAATGGCAAGAGAATGGGGGTGTTAGGAGAGAGAGAGAGAGAGAGAGAGAGAGAGAGAGAGAGAGAGAGAGAGAGAGAGAGAGAGAGAGAGAGAGAGAGAGAGAGAGAGAGAGAGAGGGAGGGAGGGAGGGAGAGAGTTTGAAGAAGGGGCGAGTTGCGTCACTGTTTCCTAGGTGTATTTGCGAGGCCTAAGCGACCAGCCTATAAGATTTCAAGGAGAGGTAATTTGTGGTGTACTTGGACCCAGGTGTGATGGTGGAGGTGGGCGGGGGGGCAGGGAGAGGGGAGGTGGATGCTGAAGACCGTTATCACTGCGCTATCGTCTTCTTAAAAAGCTGAAAGGCACCTCCTGCTTCGGTATACGTTTTTTAAAGAAGATTTTTTACATCGAGCGGTAATGCACAAGACCACAAAAGATTGAATAAAAAGACCGCCGGTTTAATCATAGCAGCGTATTTGATGGTTTATCAGAATCTTAAATGAGTTTTTTTTTTTACTTATAGAATGATATGCACTTGGGGTACTTGCAGGCATGTAAGTCCTTTATAAGTGGTATATTATGTGAACAGGATGTTATTATGTTATTTGAATTGGGTTGTGTTTATATTCATGGTGTCAGAGGTGAGTCAAAATAGGGAGGAGAGAGAGAGAGAGAGAGAGAGAGAGAGAGAGAGAGAGAGAGAGAGAGAGAGAGAGAGAGAGAGAGAGAGAGAGAGAGAGAGAGAGAGAGAGAGAGAAAACACAATGAGAGTATCAGAAAGTATATAAGAATTACGTCCTGGAGAAACAAGACGCGACTAATTCCTCGTTGTGTTCCGTCGCGCGGGAGGTCACGTAGCAGTGATCGGGCAGGCGCACGAGCGTTACGGAGCGGGGAGAAGCGCACGCCTTTTTGCAGCGGAACATCCGTTGATGGGGGAGCTTAAGGTCGGTTCATTAAACGTGCAAGGAAGCGTGTTGCACGGTTGATGGTGCAGTCCCACCGGGGGCATCCTGTCTCTGCCTGGAGGGGGTGAGGCTTCTTTTGGCTTTTTTTTTCTCTCTCTCTATTTTTCTCTCTTTCTTTCTTTCTCTCTTTCTCTCTTTCTCTCTTTCTCTCTCTCTCTCTCTCTCTCTCTCTCTCTCTCTCTCTCTCTCTCTCTCTCTCTCTCTCTCTCTCTCTCTCTCTCTCTCTCTCTCTCTCTCTCTCTCTCTCTCTCTCTCTCTCTCTCTCTCTCTCTCTCTCTCTCTCTCTCTCCCTCTTTTCCTCTCTCCCTCTTTTCCTCTCTCTCTCTCTCTCTCCCTCAGATGATGCCGGTTTGAGGCTCTTATGGTTATTCGAGAGCTTGTCATTTTGGGAAATTAATGGCTGCTCATCGTTTCGGAGTTTTCGCTCATATTTTTCGAGAAATGTGTCATTAGGCGCTGATATTTTGTTAGAAGATTTAAGATACGCGTTGCGACAGAATGCGCTTATGTATATATATATATTGTAATTGTTGTCAGGTGATCTTTTTAATAACGTTTTTCCTCTCCATCTTTTGCAGGTGAGTTCCGGGCTCCGAGTATTAGGCAGAGAGAGTGCGAGTGGGTGAGGTAGGTGAGGCATCTTCAACTCCGTCTTGAGAACCTGCACTTGAACTTTGGTATTTTGTTTCGAATCACGACTTTTATTTAGGTATATATATATATTTTTTTTTTTCTTAGTTGTCTTCTTTTTGGTTTATGTGTCTTTATTTTTGGATGGTGGTTGTTTGTTGGTGATGTTCTGGGTGTTTCTAATTCGATTCTCGACTTGTTTATTTTTGTTTGTTTGTTTGTTTCTATATCTATTCCTGGATGCTGGTTGTTTTTATGGCTAAGTTATCTGGTTATTTTTTCTTGATTTATTATTGTGTTTGTGTTATTCTTTGTTTGCTTCTTTGTCTCCTTTGTTACTCATGTATTACTTTATTTTTATGGTTACTTTTTTATCTTCCTTTCTGGTGGTATTTTTTCCCTTTGAGATTAAAGAGCGGTGTCGGAGTAACGTCGAGCTGATTTTCCGCTAATCTTTCTGTTTTTGCTGTTTATTCTCTCCTCTTTATCTCTTTACTCTTTCTTTCTGGTCACTTCTCATTTTCCTTGAGTGTTGGTTGGTGTCTGTATTTTCTTTTCTCTTTTCTTCTTTTGTTTTTTTTAGTCTGTTGTTTTCTTTTTCTTTTTGTTCCAATTTTCTTTTCATTTTATCACGCTTCCTATCTTCGTCGTGCTTCGGTCTCTCTCTTTCTCTCTCTCTCTCTCTCTCTCTCTCTCTCTCTCTCTCTCTCTCTCTCTCTCTCTCTCTCTCTCTCTCTCTCTCTCTCTCTCTCTTTCTCTCTCTTTCTCTCTCTCTCTCCCCGTCCTCGAGTCCTCCTCCAGCTCCCAAGGTTCGCGGATCCTCTCTCATGATGCCCGGATGCCCTAAGAGGATTTACCTCGCGGAGATAAAAGCCCCCCCCCCCCCTCTCCCACCTCTCCTCCTTCCCCCATCCCTCACTTTTCTCATCCTATGCTGTGATCTCTCACTTCTTGTCCTTCCTCTCTTCTATCTTTTTCCTCTCTTCCCCCTCTCTCTCTCTCTTTCCCTTTCTCTACCTTCTCACTTCTCCCTTCTCCCTTCTCCCTTCCTCCTTCCTCCCCTCTTCCTTCTTCCCCATCCCCATCCCCATCTCCCTCCCCCCCTCCCCCTCCCTTCCTTCGAGAGGCGCCGTCCGTTTCGTAAGGTCATTGTGCTGCTTTCTGCAAGGATGTGGATTTCTTCATTCTTTTCTGGTCTTCTTGTGTGTGTGTTTTCTTGTGCTTCTTTTGTTGGTGTTGTTGGTATTGTTATTGTAGTGATGGTGATGAGGATGAATTATGGTCGTGATTATTATGATTGCTATTATTGTCATGATCATCTGCTTCTTCGTCATCGCCATCACCCTTCCTCATCACTGTCACCTTCCTTATCTTCACCCTCAATCATCACCTATCACCTTCCTCCCTCTCTCTCCTTCTCCCCTCCCTCCTTTCCATTCTCCTCCTCCTCCATTCCCTATTCCATCTCTCTTCCTCTCTCCCTCCTTTCGTTTCCTCCTTCCCTCCCTCCACCCTTCCACTCCTTACCAAAATCTCCACCTTCCGTCCTCTCTCCCTCCCTCCCTCCCTCCACCCCTTCATTCCCAACCTCCACTCCTCCCTGCACCCCCCTTCCACCACCACCCTCCCCTCCCTCCCTCCCTCAACCCTCCACTCCCTCCCCCCCTTCACTCCCCAACCTTTCACTCCCCAACCCTGCACTCCCCCTTCCACCACCACCCACCACTCCCCCCTCCATTCCACTCCTCCCCTCCCTCCCTTCCACCACCACCCTCCACTCCCCCTGCACCCCCTTCCACCACCACCCTCCACCCCTCCCCCCATTCCACTCCTCCCTCCCCCCTCCTCCCCTACCCTCCCCCCTCCCCTCCCATCCCCTCCCATCCCTTCCCCTCCCCATTCCCCTCCCTCCCCCCCCTCCCCTCCACACACCGACGCGGCTCCTCTCGCACGCATAAATTTTCGCAACGTCTTCATCGGCGACGTTGATGGCGGCGAGAGATCTCTCGGCGGGGCCTTCGGGAGGTCGTCGCCGCTCCAGCCGCTTCGTGGGCCGGATGCGAGGCGCGGGGGAGTGCCGGTAAACGTCTTATTTACGGGTTGTGAAGTGGGATTTTTTTTTTTTTTTTTTTTTTAGTTTTTTAGTCTTGTGTGTTTTTTTTAAGGTTCTTTTCTAATTATTTTTGTTGGAGATGGAGGATGGGAGTGGAGAGAAGGTGGGGAGCGATGGAGGGAAGGAAAGGAAGGGGATGGGGAGGGAAGGGAAGGAAAGGAAGGGAAGGGAAGGGAAGGGAAGGGAAGGGAAGGGAAGGGAAGGGAAGGGAAGGGAAGGGAAGGGAAGGGAAGGGAAGGGAAGGGAAGGGAAGGGAAATGGGAGCGAGATAAAGAAAGATTGGGAGGTT
>NC_091582.1:16021160-16031160 GCF_042767895.1 Penaeus vannamei | reverse complement strand
TACTACCAGCATCACCAACATAGCAGCCATAACCAGCATCATCACTACTACCAGCATCACCAACATAGCAGCCATAACCAGCATCATCACTACTACCAGCATAAACCGATTAGCCAGCCAACTAATCCGAACCCCCCAGTGAATAAAGGCGGACTATGACGTCACCCCGATCGCGAGGGGGGTGACGGCATCGCTCGAGTGCATGACACGACCCGCGCATGACACGACCTGACACGCCGAGGAGAGGTTGATTTATACAGGGTGCTGGAAGGGGTTCTGGGGGGCCCCTGCCTGCCCTCCTTCCACTTCAGGATCGGGGGATTGTCTGCCGGTGCTTGCTTGCTTGCTTTCTTGCTTGCTTGCTTGCTTGCTTACCGGTGTCTTCTCGGGTACTTGCTTCTTGTCTGGGGTTTGTTTTACGTTGGGTTTGTCTTCTTATTTGCTTTGCTTTGTTGTTGTGGATGTGGGCGTTGGTCTTTTACTTGTGTGTTTGTGTTGAGTGCGTGTGCGCTCATAATGGGATGTGCATGCTTAGTGCAAGCTGCTTGGTAATGCGATATCGGAAAAGATTGGAACAAGATGGATGTGAAAGAGGGAGGGGGAGAGGGAAGGGCAGAGACAGAGCAAATAAAGATGGACTGACGTATACACAAGGATAGAGACAGAAACTAGAATAACACTCATACACAATATATAAATGAATAATTGTATGGATAAGTAAATAAACAAAGAGATAGGTAGATTAATTAATAAATGAGTAATCAAAAGCAAGAAGAGCCAAGCACATCCGCCGTCGTGCCGCGCGTGCCGTAACGACGAGAGTAGACGAGGGCCATCTGGGGGCCGCTGCGCCCGCACGCCCGCACGCCCGACAGCTCCCCGGTGGGCGTCATTCCTGATGTACTGCCTCGTGATCACATCGTGGGGCGTTGAGGCCAAATATGCGAGGGGGGGAGGGGGAGGAAGAGGGCGGGAGGGAGGCTGTGATGTGGGGAGGCGTCGGTGGGGCTTCTGAAGAGGGTTGCGTCCGGGGCTGGGGTGGGGGCGGGTGGGGTGTGGTGGTGTTGGGTGGGGGAAGCGGGAAGGGGAAGGGGGAGGGGGTGATATTGTTTTGGTGGGTCGTTGGGTGTTCGGCTTGGTGGGGGGGGGAGGGGGGATGTCTGTTGTAGGAAGGGTAACGGGATTGTGAAATTTTCATACATTAGGCTAATGATATTGTCGGTTGTACGTTTGCTCTCACATTTTTTCCTATCCATTCCATTTTGTATTCTGCGGTTTCTAATAAAACAACAACAACAACAACAGCAACAAAAGTTAGCAAAATGAAATGAGGTGTGTTAGATCCGCAGACTTTTTACGCTGTCAGTCCCGTTCCCAGGCGCGACCGGCAGTAAACCTACTAAAAGCTTCTCATTAGATGTATAATGAGAAAGTTGGGAGTGATTTCTTGCACTTGCCCAAGGGGTAGCGCGGACAGTTTCCCCAGCTTGCCTCCAAAGTTCAGTGTAACAAGTTCAGCTGGAGAAAAATTAGATATAAATGTTGAGGCGAGTTTGTGTTGAAACGGCGATTTCCTCTCTCGTTTTGGAGTTGGAAGTTAGCTTGCGGGAAGGTCGACGTATTTATTCTTTCTTGGATATTTGTATATTATTATTTTTTTCTCGATTTGCAATATTGGAAAGTTTTTCTTGTCTTATTTTCTTGCTTTTCATTTTTTTTTCTTGGTCTGTTCCTTCCAGTCTTCATTCATTATCTTTGTCTTCGCTACCTCTCTTCGCTTTCGTCTCCTCCTACTCCTTTGTATTTTCTTCACTTATCTTCTCCCGTTCCACCTCTTGAAGTCCCTTCCTTTATTCCTCGTCGTCTTGTCTTCCTCCTATTCTTGCTCCCTCCCATCTCCCATCTTTCCTTCCTTTTTTCCTTCATTCTTTCCTTCCCTGCTTCCCTCTCTCTCTTTCAATACACCTTTCCCACTCTCTCCCCTCCCCCCTTCCTCTTCCTCTCCTTCCCCTCCTTCTCCCCTTCCCCTCTTTCTCCTCTTCCTCCTTCTCCTTCTCCTCCTCCTCCTACTCCTCCTCCTTCCTTTCCGTAGACACCGCTGTTCCCTGTTAATCACGAAGAGTCAGCTACGGATGCTTCGTCTTCTTCTCCTTCCTCTTCGTCTTCTTCTTCCTCTCCTCCTTCTTTGTCTTCCTTTTTTATGGCCAGCGGAGTTCTTTTCCTTATAGCTTAATGTGTGTTGACTCACGAGGCAAAAAAAGGGGTTTGTTTTATTTTCGTGGTTACTCTTTCCTACTCACCTCTTCCCCTGTTCGTTCTTGTTGTTGTCCTTGTTTTTCTTGTTCTTGTTCTTCCTTGCGTCTTCTTCGTCTTATTATTATATTTTCTTTTCTTCTTCTCCTACTACTTCCGATTATTATTGTTATTATTTTTATTATTATTATTATTATTATTATTATTATTATTATTATTATTATTATTATTATTATTATTTCTTCATTTTTACTCGTTCCCATTTTTTATTCTTGAGGGAAAGGGAAGAGAAGAGATTAGAAGAAAAGAGAAGAGAAGAGAAATGAGGAGAGGAAAGAAGAGGAGAGGAGAGGCAATAAGAAAAAGAGAAGAGAAAGCAAGAGAAGAAAAAAGAAGAAAAAAGAAGAGAAAAAGAACAGGACTTAGGTAGCAGTGTTTAGAAATAACTATTGCGGTTCTTGTTATGCGGTTCTTTAGGCTAGATTGTGCAACTGCCCTGCACGGAAAGCTGTGTCATTTGAATGTATAAGGTCATATGTGCAAATATGTATGTATGTATATCTTCTAGTGTGTGTGTGTGTGTGTGTGTGTGTGTGTGTGTGTGTGTGTGTGTGTGTGTGTGTGTGTGTATGTGTGTGTGTGACGCATTTTAATGATAATGATATAATTCTAATGATACTGAATTTGAGATAGAATTATTCAGATAACTGACAGAAGTGCGATAGACAGAGGCCGGTAAGGAAGGTGAATTATGGTGGTGTGAGGGGGTGAGGATGGGGGGGGGGAGAGGGAAAAGGGGGGAGGAGGAGTAGTGGGTGTGGCACCTGATTCTGGCACCCCGCCCACTTTTCTCCCCCCCCCCCTTCCCAGGTCCCACGCCCGTCCGCCGTTCCTTTATGCTTCTCTTCCGTCCGGTTCTTCCCTTTCGCTTCTTATCTGATTCTCCCGTTTCTGTTATCCTTCTCCTGTGTCCCGGTTTCCTCCGTTCGGCTGGATACGCCCACGCTGTTGATGGGCGGGGAGTCGGGTTTCGGTTTTTGGCTTGGATTCATCTGTTCGTTCGTTCGTTGTTGTTGTTTTCTCTCTCTTTGGTTCTCTCTGTTTCTCTCTGTTTCTTTATCTCTCTTTGATTCTTCTCTCTCTCTCTCTCTCTCTATTTCTCTCTTTCTCTCTCTCTCTTTCTCTCTCTCTATTTCTCTCTTTCTCTCTCTCTATTTCTCTCTTTCTCTCTCTCTATTTCTCTCTTTCTCTCTCTCTATTTCTCTCTTTCTCTCTCTCTATTTCTCTCTCTCTCTCTCTCTATTTCTCTCTTTCTCTCTCTCTATTTCTCTCTGTTTCTTCCGCTTTCTCGGATTCTCTCTGCCTGCTTACTGTCGACTGTCTACTTGTCTCACTTTCTCAATATATCGATCTGTCTATATATCTATCTATCTATCTATCTATCTATCTATCTGTCTCTCTATGTATCTGCCAATCCATCTATCTATCTATCTATCTATCTATCTATCCGTCTATCTGTCTCTCTATGTATCTGCCAATCCATCTATCTATCTATCTATCTATCTATCTATCCGTCTATCTGTCTCTCTATGTATCTGTCAATCCATCTATCTCTGTCTCAGGAAAAGAAAGAAAGGAAAAACTCTTTCGGTCCTGCTCTCCCCCCTTCAGCTTTAAGGGCGACCTCTGTGACCTTGCAAATTCACCATTTCCTCCCCCGGTCTGCCACCCTCCTGCGGCTTCACCATCCTCTTCTGCCTGCCTTCCACTTCCTTCCTTCCTTCCTTCCTTCCTTTATTCGTTCATGCTTTCGTTCTTTCATTCGTTCAGACTTTCAATAATTCATTCATTCGTTCATTCATTCATATATTCATTCATCTATACTTCCATTCATTCATACTTTCAATCATTCACTCATTCATTCATATATTCATTCATCTATACTTCCATTCATTCATACTTTCAATTATTCACTCATTCATTCATATATTCATCATTCATTCATTCATTCGGTAATACTTTAATTCGTTCATTACTACTTTCAATCATTCGTTCATTCACTGGTGTCATTCATGCATTCATTCCTGCCTTTCTTTGTCTGTCTTCCCCTTTATCGGTCTTCCACTTCCCTTCCTTTCTTCTTCACCCACTTTCGCTTCGCATCCTTCGTTTCCTTTCTCTTTCCTTTTTCTTTCTGTCATCCCCTTCTTTCCTCCTTTTTCTCTTTCATTCTGCTCTGTCCTTCCTTCCCTCTTTCTTTCTTTTATCTCTCTTTTACTGTGCTTCCTTCTTCCATTTTCTTAGCTCTCCCTTTCATTCGTTATTATCGTTATTTTTTAACATTTCCCCGCCCTGCCCCGTTCGAAGGTGTAGGGCGCGGAGTGGGTGGGCGTGGGTATGATATATGGGCGTGAAGCGGTGGTATGTCCGGGGAATTCCACACTCTTTCTCTGCTCTTTCTTTGGCTGATTCTCTCTCTCTCTCTCTCTCCCTCTCTCTCTCTCTCTCTCTCTCTCTCTCTCTCTCTCTCTCTCTCTCTCTCTCTCTCTCTCTCTCTCTCTCTCTCTCTCTCTCTCTATATATATATATATATATATATATATATATATATATATATGTATATATATATATACATATATATACACATATACATATACACACATATATATCCACACACACATATATATATGTAAGTATGTATGTTCATATTTATATTTGATACATATTTTTGTTTTATTATTGTTATTGCTATTATTATTATCATTTGGCTTTTTGATGGTCGCTTGTGTAGACATTGTAAAAAAGTACCATTTGGAGATTAAAGTAATTCCAATAAATAAGGTGATAAAATGCAAGAAGAAGAAGAAGGACGAGGAAAAGGAAGAGTTAGAGGAAGAGGAGAGGAAGAGGAAGGAGAAGGAGAAGAGGAAGGAGAAGAGGAAGAGGAAGAGGAAGGAGGAGAGGAAGAGGAGAGGAAGGGGAAGAGGAGAGGAAGAGGAGAGGAAGAGGAAGGGGAAGTCAGTAAAGATTAGAGAGTAGCCCCATAGAAGGGTGAAAAGGCTCGACGATGTTTATAATATATAAAACTAATTACCTGCGCCGCGACCGGGATAGATTTATTGTGTTTACCTTGGCTTATGGGAGGCGGAGGGAGTGGAGGGAGGGAGGGAATGGAGGGAGGGAGGGAAGGGAGGGAGGGAGGGAGGGAGTGGAGGGGGGGGGAGAGGAGGAGGGAGGGGGAGAGGAGGAGGGAGGAAGGAGGTTGGGAGGGAGGGAGGGAGGGAGGGAGAGGGAGGGAGGAGGGAGGAGGAAAGAGGAAGGAGGAGAGAGAGACGGAGTAGAAGGAGGGAAGGATGGAGGGAGGGGGAGAGAGGAGGGAGGAGGGGAGGAGGAAAAGGAAGGAGGAGAAGGAGGGAGGGAGCGAGGAAAGAGGAAGGAGGAGGGAGGTGGAGAGAGAGGAGTAGAGTGAGGGAGGCTGACGTTGGCGTCGGCGAACGTCTCCGGCGCCATCAGTCAAACGCTGTGATTGTTTTGCTTTTTAATGAATGAATGACTGAACGGTACGGTGGAAAATTTGGTGATATATACATACACGCATACATGTGTGTGTGTGTGTGTGCGTGTGTGTGTTTGTGTGTGTGTGTGTGTGTGTGTGTGTGTGTGTATGTGTATGTGTATGTGTATGTGTATGCGTATGTGTATGTGTATGTGTGTGTGTGTGTGTGCGTATTCCGCCCTCCCTCTTTACCTATGCCATAAGTATTCGACGTTCTCTCTCTCCTCTCATTTCACCCTCCTACTTCGCCCCCCCCCCCCCCCCCACCCTCCACTTTCCTCATTTCTTCCCCTCCCCACTCTTCTCGTCGATCACGGCCGTCAACCGAGCGTGACGTTCGTAAAGAAATGACATGTTATTAAAAATGTCATGTCTGACACAGGTAAGACATCGCAATGGCTGTCATTAGGTCTGTCCCCGTGACAAGCACCGAGGGAACGTCGGCATTGCAATGATATACTGGACTTTTTTGTCGTCATTACGTATTATGATCCTTGTTCTAATAATACCCGTGATGGAATGACCTGCCCCGCGAGCTTAATTAGGCATGAGGGGCCCTAATTACTGGCTGGTTTGGTCGTTAATTGGTCCCAAAGCAGGAGGGAGAATGAGGGGGATGATAGTTCTATCCCACAATATAGAGGATGGGATGTCTCGCGTTCAAGGTCGTGCCTGGATATTGGGTCAACCCCCGGAGGGCCATGCTGATCGCTGATTGGTCCGAGGCTCCGTGACGTCAGGCTTCCGGCGGCCAATGGGAAGGGGGAAGCGTGTCACGTATTGATAGGTTTGATGCCGTGAATTTGCGGAACGAAGTGTCATGGCGCCGGGTTTTTTTTATTCGCTTTTCAGGGGGAATTCTGGTGGGTGTATATTTTTTATGGGATTTGTAAATTTTGAAATATATCTGGCAGATGGAACGTGTTTGTCGTGGAATTACTGGTGATTAAAGATGATGGCGTTTGATCCCTGCAGTGCTGCACGGATCATTCTTATGGCACTCGCAAAAATAACGGTAATCTCCACTTATTAAAGACAGGTATTAAAGGCTGTGATGATTATTATAATTTCAGTTTGATAGCGATTCTTTTGGTGTTTTTGAAATTATTGTTGCTATTGTTTTTGTTAGTAGTAGTAGTAGTAGTTGTTGTAGTAATAGTAGTAGTTTCATCGTCATCATCATCATCATCATCATCATCATCACCATCACCATCATCATCATCATCATCATCATCAGCAGCAGCAGCAGCAGCAGCAGCATCACCACCACCACCACCACCACCACCACCACCACCGTCATCACCACCACCACCACCACCACCAACTTCAAGATTCCATTCACTAATTTTATAGAACCTAATTCCCATTCCGACGCCTTTCCATCCTTGCATCCCGACCAAGGCATATCCCCCTGCCCCCCCCCCCCCCCCCCCCACCCTAATTTCTTATCTCCCGGTCCGGTCGTATAAACCCCAAGCAGCTTGCACTTGGAGCTAAGCCATCAGGCCCTTAAAGCGAAAGGAGAGAGAGAGAGAGAGAGAGAGAGAGAGAGAGAGAGAGAGAGAGAGAGAGAGAGAGAGAAAGAAAGAAAGAAAGAAAGAAAGAAAGAAAGAAAGAAAGAAAGAAAGAAAGAAAGAAAGAAAGTGAGTGAGTGAGTGAGTGAGTGAGTGAGTGAGTGAGTGAGTAGGTGAGTGAGTAGGTGAGTGAGTGAGTGAGTGAGTGAGTGAGTGAGTGAGTGAGTGAGTGAGTGAGTGTGTGAGTGAGTGAGTGAGTGAGTGAGTGAGTGAGTGAGTGAGTGAGAGAGTGAGAGAGAGAGTGAGAGAGAGAGAGAGAGAGAGAGAGTTAGAGAGAGAGCGAGAGAGAGAGAGAGAGAGAGAGAGAGAGAGAGAGAGAGAGAGAGTCGTCCAGGAGCAATTTTATTAAAGCGAACCATATGCAAATTTGAGCGAGAACCAATGCGGGTCCGTTGCTTGAAGGGAGGCGGACGGCGAAAGAGGGAGAATGGATAACTGGATGAAGAGAGTAAGAGAGGGGGAGGGGGAGGATGGGCGTCAAGGAAGAGGGAAATGGGATGGTGGGGAAGACATGGATTTGGAACCAAAGGTAAGAAGAGGGAAGGGCAAGCGTGGAAGAACGAAGGGTAAGAAGGAAAAATAAAAGGGGAAACATAAGGAGAGTTCAGACGAAGGAGAACTGTAGATAATATTGATAAGATAAGAATAAGGAAGAGGAGGGATGGGAAAGAAAAACAGAAATGTCAGAAGAACAAAGAACGAGCGATAAAGAAAAGAAGGACCTTAGAAAGACGCCAAAAAAAAAAAAGGAAAAAAAAAGGTACAGAAAGGGAACGAGAAAATAGAAGAATTAGAAAGGCAGTAATAAGTATGGACAGGAAAAGCCGAGCCGCTGTGACAGCCTCGATGAATGGAAGACGTGGGCGTGTTTTATGTCGGGGATCTCGAGATAAGCTTCAGTTGGGAGCTTCAAAGGGGGGGGAGCTCGATGCGGGGACGTCCGGGGGAGGGGGGAGGGGGAGGGGGCGTTTCCAAAGGCCGTGGCTGGAATTCAACTTGTTTTATGTCCTCTTTCCTTCCTTGTTCGGTTCTGCCATTGTGTGTCGGGGATATGGAAAGGGGGGAAGGGAGGGAGGAAAAGGAGAAGAAGGGAGAAAGATGGGTGAAAGAGGAGGAGGAGGTGGAGTGGGGGAAGAAGAGGAAGAGGGAGGGAGAGAAGTGGGGTATTAGGATGGAGAGGGAGAGGGAGAGGGACAGGTGAAGAAGCAGAAGAGGAGGAGAAAGTGAGAGATGGGAAAGGAAGAGGGAGATGGAGAGGAAGAGGAGGAATGACAGTGCGAGAGGGAGAGACATGGCGGAGAGAAGGGAAAAAAGAGAGAGGGAAATATTCCAGGGGGAAGTGAAGTTAATGAAAAGCAGGAGAAGCGAGAATGTAAGAATATGATGTGACGGATAGGGAAGAGGGGAGACAAACAGAAAAACATATTATAGAAAACCGAAAGAGAGGAAGAAGCACTGAAATACAAACGGAGCGAATATGCAAAAGAGGAAAGAGAAGAGAGGAGAAGAGGAACAAGAGAAGAGAGGAGAGAGGAGAGGAGGAACAAGAGGAAGAAGAGAAGAGAGGAGAGGAGGAACAAGGGAAGAGAGGAGAAGAGGGACGAAGAGAAGGAAAGTAAAAAATGCTACATAAAACCATTTCTATCACAAAGCTTCCTGATGAATTTCTCGCGACAAAACGCCCGTGCGAATGGGTGGGCGCGTCGGCGGTGAGCGGTGGGCGTGAAATATCGGATTGGATGTCAAGGGAGGGAGAGGGCGGCAGAGCGACGACAGGGGAGAAGGGTTGCCCATACGGAGGAAAGGGGAATGTTGCTGGGGAGGCGAGGTTGGGTATGGGGCTGTGCAGGTTTTGATTGAAAAAAAATATTTATGCTGTTTTTATTTTTGTATTTACTATTTTTTTTAATCTTTCACGTGTTTCGTCTTTTCCTTCGTTCTCGACTGTTCGTATTGCTTTTCCGCACACTCCTCATCCTCCTTTTTCTTCTTCTACCCCTTCTCCGTCTTCTTCTTCACCATATTTTCCTTCTCTTCCTCCATTTCTGCTCCTCCTTCTTCTTCTCTTCCTCTACTTCCTCCTCCTCCTCCTCCTCCTCATCTTCCTCCTCCTCCTTCTTCCTCCTCTTCCTCCCCCTCCTCTTCTTCCATCTCCTCTTCCTCCACTTCCTCCTCTTCCTCTCTCTCACCTGCATTTCGTTGGTCTTCGCCTCATGTCCTTTATCCTTATTCCTCCTCCACTTCCTCCTTTTCCGTTTCGATATACCGTCACTCTCATTTTCTTCCCCTTTCTTATCCTTTCTCACCTCCCTCCTTCCTTTCCCACCTCCCTCCTCCCCCCCCCCCCCTATCTCGCCAGTTCCCCCGTTTATCATTTTCGCGCACGGAGAATGAGAGAAAGGGAGGAAGAGAGGCGAGAGTCCAAGCGGTTCTCGGCGCTGGAACCGAGCAGACACGCGCTTCCGAGACCAGCGGGAGAGGAGAAGGAGAAGGGCGAGGGAGCGTGACGTGGCGGGGGTCGCTGACACATCGTGAAGGCGTCTATTAAGATCTTGAAGGGAGGAGGGGAGGGGGGGGGGGGTAGTTGGCTCTTGAGGGCGCGGGTGGGGTGGGGGTG
>NC_091582.1:16008660-16016160 GCF_042767895.1 Penaeus vannamei | reverse complement strand
GATAGTAGATAGGGAGAGGGAGAGGGGACGAAATAGGGAGAGGGAGAGAGATAGTAGATAGGGAGAGGGAGAGGGGACGAAATAGGGAGAGGGAGAGAGATAGGAGATGGAGAGGGAGAGGGAGAGAAGGTAGGGATAGGAAGAGGGAACGAGATAGGGAGAGGAAGAGGAAGAAGAGATAGGGAGAGGGAGAGGGGACGAAATAGGGAGAGGGAGAGGGAGAGAGATAGGAGATAGGGAGAGGGAGAGGGAGAAAAGATAGGGAGAGGGAGAGGGAGAAGAGATGGGGAGAGGGAGAGGGAACGAAATAGGGAGGGAGAGAGATAGGAGATAGGGACAGGGAGAGGAGATAGGGAGGTGGAGAAGTGAAAGGGATAGGGAAGGGAAAAGAGATAGGGAGAGGGAGAAGAGATAGGGAGAGGAAGAGGGAACGAAATAGGGAGAGGGAGAAGAGATAGGGAGATGGAGAGAGATAAATATAGGGGGAGGGAGAAGGAGAGGGAGACAGACAGAGGAAAAAAACAGAGGAGATGGAGATGAACAGAGCAAATAGAAAAAGAAAGAAAAATGGGGAAGAGAGAACGAAGTAAAGAATAACCTGAAAAAAAAGAGAACAAAAAATCCAAGGCAAAACCGTATGGCCGCATTGAAAAGGCAAGAGAAGAGGAGAAAGGGAGAAAGAGAGGAGTCACTCGGCGATTTCAGCAGCATAGGCCAAGAGCCCCCTGATCCAGCCAGCGGCCCGAAGACATCTCGCTGAAAGACCGCGAGAGAGAGCGCCCGGGGGAGAGCGCCCGCCGCCTCAACTATTCTCGGTGCTTCGGTAAGGCGGGTCCGCTCGGAGTGGGGGCGAGGGTGTGGGTGTGGGCGAAGGAGGGGTGGGTGAGGGTGTGGGTGGGTGAGGGTGTGGGCGGGTAGGTGAAGGAGGGGTGGGTGAGGGTGTGGGTGAAGGAGGGGCGGGTGAGGGTGTGGGTGAAGGAGGGGTGGGTGAGGGTGTGGGCGGGTAGGTGAAGGAGGGGATGGGTGAAGGAGAGGTGGGTGATGGTGTGGGAGGGGGGTAGGTGAAGGAGTGGGGGCGAGGGTGTGGGCAGGTAGGTGAAGGAAGGGTGGGTGAGGGTGTTGGAGGGGCGGGTGAGGGTGTGGGTGAGGGTGTGGGCGGGTAGGTGAAGGAGGGGTGGGTGAGGGTGTGGGCGGGTAGGTGAAGGAGGGGTGGGTGAGGGTGTGGGCGGGTAGGTGAAGGAGGGGTGGGTGAGGTGTGAGGAGGGTGGGGGTAGGTGAAGGAGGGGCGGGTGAGGGTGTGGGTGAAGGAGGGGTGGGTGAGGGAGTGGATAGTTTGAAGAAAGGCTGAGGGGTAAGGATGCGTAAGGACGTGGGTGGAAAGGGGAGATGGCTAAGAATAGAAGGGGATGGTAGGTGGATGGGCGAGGGGATGGGGCGAGGAAGGGCGGGGAGGGAGAGAGAGATAGGATAGGAAGGAGAGGAGGGGGTGTTTACCCAAGGGATGTTTTCAGTCTTATTAATGGGGCCGATTGCAATGTTGCGATAGTTATTCGAGATGTTGTTTATGGTTCTCCCGAGATCCCGCGTATTGCTAATTGGCAGTTTGCTCGTTGTCGGCGTAAAGGTCAGGGGGTAGCGAGGGAAGGAGGGGTGGGGTGGGGGGGGGGGTCACGTTCGTCGCCCTGTTAGGCCTTCTGTCTTTTCTCTGGCTGTGTTTATGCAGTTTATGTCTAATGTCTGGATTCGTGATTATTATTTTTTTTACGTTTAAAAGCAAGTTATGCATTTATTTTCATTTGTAGTTTTGCTATTCGTGTTGGGCTTGATGTATAGATGTGTGTTTATAGTTATATTTTAGTGATGTTGCGTTTTATAATTGGTTTGCATTGATATTTATAGATGTATATAAAGTTACATTAGATTATACACATATTGAGTTAGCGTTCTCATATAAACTGACGTGGACTGACTTTATTAAGCACATATTCATCACACTGGCCGTTTGTTATCAGAACCAATATTAGAACAGCGAACCTGCAATACCTCTTCTAACAATAAGGGATGGAAGGGCAATCACAAAATCAATCCAAGAGTATTAACGTGGCTCTGTTGACGCCGAGACACCCCCGCGGCACCTCTCTCATAGACCCGTATTGACCCGTCGCTGTGGCTGTGTCTGTGGCTGTGTCTGAACGTCTGCGTCTGCGGAACTGCGTCTCCTTTTTACCTCCCTCTCCCCCCTGACCTCCCCTGTGATGACTGCATCCCTCCCCCCACTCCCTACCTTAACAACAACAACAACGGAATAGGTTGTTTGGTGTGGAGAGTGTTTTCCTTTTAATTTGGGACATTTGCTTAAAAGGTTTAAAGAGGTCGGGGATGGCTTGGGTTTTCATTTGGATAATTGGGCAGGGAGAGAGAGAGAGAGAGAGAGAGAGAGAGAGAGAGAGAGAGAGAGAGAGAGAGAGAGAGAGAGAGAGAGAGAGAGAGAGAGAGAGAGAGAGAGAGAGAAAGAGAGAGAGAGAGAGAGAGAGAGAGAGAGAGAGAGAGAGTGAGAGTGAGAGAGAGAGAGAGAGAGAGAGAGAGAGAGAGAGAGAGGGAGAGAGACAGAGACAGAGAGTGGGGGAGAAAGAAAGGAAGCAAGGAAGAAAGGATAAAAGAAGAAAGAAAAAGAAGGAAAGAAAGAAAGACTCCTAACAGCGTGGGCGTACGCTGACGTGCATTATCGTTGGAGGGACAGAGCCGGAAGGTGGGCGGGATTAGGGAAGGGTTCCTCGTGTGCAGATTCTCTTTAAGGCTCCTTACGCCCCGGGGGAAACGGAGGGGAAGAGGAGGAGGAGGAGGACACAGAGGATAAAAAAGGGAAAGAATAAAGGAGAAAGGCCATGTAATGAACAGAGCGGAGACCATGTTCAGTCCCATCGGAAAGAGGGAGGAGGAGGAGGAGGAGGAGTTAGAGGTGGTGGAGGAGATGAGTTGGAGCTGGAGGAGGTGATGGAGGAGATGGAGCAGGAGGAGGATATCGACGACGATATGACTGAATAAAAAAGGATGATGGAGAAGGACCGAGAATGTGAATATAAAGAGCGAGAGATTGAGTGTGTGTGTGTCTGAGTGTGTCTGTTTTTGAGTAAAGTGAACAAGGCAAGAGGAAGTAAAAGGGAGAAAGAGAGAGGAAGTAAAAGTGAAGTGAAAAAGGAGGCGTCACGTCTTGAAGATGAAGCTCCTGGACGGCGGACGTGTGGAGGTGAGAGGGAGAAGAGAAGGGGAAGAGTAAGAAAAAAGAATAAAAAAACGAAAGATATGTGACTTGCAAAGAAAGAAGATGATCATTATGATACTCATAATGATCATCATCATCATAATAGTAATAATAACAATAACGAAAATAGTGACGATAATGATGTTGATGACAATTGTGACCACAGTGTTAACGATGATAATAATGATGAAAATAATATTAAAATTACCCTTTGTCATCCTGGCCCTCGTCGAAGTGGGAGATAGAGATAGAGATAGAGATAGAGATAGAGATAGATAGATAGATAGATAGATAGATAGATAGATAGATAGATAGAGAGAGAGAGAGAGAGAGAGAGAGAGAGAGAGAGAGAAAGAGAAAGAGAGAAAGAGAGAGAGAGAGAGAGAGAGAGAGAGAGAGAGAGAGAGAGAGAGAAAGACAGAATAGAAAAAAACACAGGAAGGAAAAAGAGCTGCACCCAACTTCGCCAGAGAACCAACAACCCGAAGGGACGCCAAGCAACGACAGAAGCCCCGAGAGCGCCCGAGGCCGGTGCAGGTGGATCGGCAGGAGAACAGAAGTGGAGCGCCAGGTAGCAGAGGCCGAGGTGGCGTCGACGACCACGAGAGGGAACATCGGCCATAAAAGCTGCTCTGTATTCACGCCGGGGACTTCGCGTCTCACTCGGGCAGGGAGAGCTGAGCCCCGCGAGTGTCTCTGCTGAGTTGGGCCGGCGGGTGCAGGCTGCGATGTGGCGGGGGCGGGGGGTGGGGTGTGAGGGTGGAGTGGGGAAGGGGATGTGGGGTGTGAGGGTGGTGGAGGTGGGGGTGGAGGGTGGTGGAGTGGAGGTGGATTGGATTGGATGATTAGGAGGGAGGGAGGAAGGGAAAGAATGGGGGAAGAAGTGAGGAAGGGAGGTAGGAAAGAAGGGAAGGTAAAAGGAAAAGGAGAGAGAGAGAGAGAGAGAGAGAGAGAGAGAGAGAGAGAGAGAGAGAGAGAGAGAGAGAGAGAGAGAGAGAGAGAGAGAGAGAGAGAGTTAAATATGAGAGAGGGAGAGACAGGAGGAAGGGAGTTGGCCGAGTGATTGTAGAAAACGAATCATGGGCTGTTTATTTCCAGGGTTAATGTGTGGTTCTGTGTAATCAGATCAGTGAATGGATCTTATTTTGACAGTATATATGTGGGCGTAGAGACTAGAATTTAGTTGTTTTTTATTATTGTCTTTGAGTTGTATGAGCTTAAAGTCCCCTAGTTGTTGTTTTTTATTATTGTCTTTGAGTTGTATGAGCTTAAAGTCCCCTAGTTGTTGTTTTTTATTATTGTCTTTGAGTTGTATGAGCTTAAAGTCCCCTAGTTGTTGTTTTTGCTTATTGTCTTTGAGTTGTATGAGCTTAAAGTCCCCTAGTTGTTGTTTTTTATTATTGTCTTTGAGTTGTATGAGCTTAAAGTCCCCTAGTTGTTGTTTTTTATTATTGTCTTTGAGTTGTATGAGCTTAAAGTCCCCTAGTTGTTGTTTTTTATTATTGTCTTTGAGTTGTATGAGCTTAAAGTCCCCAGGAAAAAGTATAGAATTCTTATGTGTGCGAAATGTAGAGAAGTATTTAAAGCACAATGTACCCACAGTACCATATATAAGAAACGAATAAAAAAGAAAACGGGCGCATCTCTTTTTAGGGGATTTTAATTAACTCGCCGCTGTTTTGTTTTTAATCTCTCGTTCTTTAAACATCCGCATGAATTCGCCATAAAAGTGAGGGTAAAAAAGGAAAAAAAAGAGACACCATGGCCGAGGGATCCACGTGTTAATCCTCCTCCTCCTTCTCTTCCGCCTTCTTCTTCTTCTTCTTCTTCTTCTTCTTCTTCTTCTTCTTCTTCTTCTTCTTCTCTTCCTCCTCCTCCTCCTCCACCACCTCGACCTCGTCCTCCTCCTCCTCCTCCTCCTTCTCAACCACCACCATCACCACCACCACCACTTCCTCTCCACTTCCTCCACCTTCTCCTCCACCACCACCACTTCCTCCACCTCCTCTTCCACCTCCACCACAACCACCACCACCACTTCCTCCACCTCCTCTTCCACCTCCACCACAACCACCACCACCACTTCCTCCACCTCCTCTTCCACCTCCACCACAACCACCACCACCACTTCCTCCACCTTCTCCTCCACCTCCTCCTCCTCCCTCCACCACACCACCACCACCACCACCACCACCACCACCACCACCACATCCTCCACCTCCTCTTCCTCCTCCTCCTCCTCCACCACCACCACCACCACCACCACCACCACCTCCATCACTTCCTCCACCACCACCTCCACATCCTCCCTCCTCCTCCACCTCCACCTCCACCTCCATCTTCTCCACCACCTCCTCCACCTTCTCATCCACCACCTCCTCCTCCACCTCCACCTCCACCTCCACCTCCACCTCCTCTCCCCCCTCCCCCTTGTTCCAGTCTGGGCGTCGCATTGCGTGTATGTCGTGTCCCGCGGGAGGGTGTCATGGCGGCCGGTCAGGGGAAATCTGCGCCGGTTTCCTCGAATCATTTTCCTCATGACTGTGCGAGGCTGTTTTTTTTTCTTTTCTTTTCTTTTTTATCGCGTTTTTGATAATTATGGTTCTTGTTTAATTTTATTCGGGGTTGGTTTAGTTTTTTTTCTCTCTCTGAGTATCTTTGTTTTTTGTGTGTTTATTCGGTTGTTTAGAATATTGTTTATTATGCGAACATGTTTGTTTACCAGTAGCCGGAAAAATGAGAATTCACCGCACCATTTTCACGCAACAATTGAGGAAAAAAGCGCTTTAAAAATACTATTTTACGATTACAAACGCACAGGTAGATTTGTGAATTACAGTGTATTACCAGGTAATCAATTCGTTGATATAAGATGATAACAGTTTCCTTTATCCACGAAATAGCGATAAAAGCGAAAGACAACAGCAGTCATAAAATAATAATCATAATAATAATAATAATAATAATCATAATAATAATCATAATAATAATAATAATGATAATAATAATGATTATAATAAAAAATAACGATAATAATAATGATAATAATAATAATAATAAAAATAATGATAATAATAATGATAATAATAAAAATAATGATAATAATAATGATAATAATAATAATAACAATAATAATGATAATAATAGTAATAACCAATACCATCGAAAAAACCATTCCAATTGCTTTTTGTCGGCCGTTGAGTGTGCTTGAAGGGGGGGGGGGAGGCTGGTGGCTCCTTGTTGATATTGGAAAACCCTTTGGAGGTCCTGGGGGGGGGGGGAAGGGAAGGCGCGCTTTCGTTATTGTTGTTGTTTGTGATAATGATGATAACGATAATGATGATGATGATGATGATGATTACAATGATAATAATAATAATAATGATAGTAATAATGATTATGATGATAATAATAATGATAATAGTAATAATGATGATAAAAATGATGATTAACACCAACAATAATACTGATAATAATGATTATGATAATGATAATGGTAGTGTTTCGATCATTCGTTTGCCTTCATTCCCCCATGGATTCCGATAAAGACGGAAGACAGAGCCACCGCGGGAGCATTCGGATGATTCCCTGGAGTAGAGTGCCGTGCGGTGCCATTGCAGGAGAAGCTTCCAGTTCCTTCGCTCCCCTCGCTCGGATGGCCCCGTGCTTGCGCTGCCCGGCTCTCTTCTCTTCCCGTTTCGTGCTGCTTTCTCCTCTCTTCTCTTCCCGTTTCGCTCTGCTCTCTCCTCTCTTTTCTTCCCGTTTCGCGCTGCTTTCTCCACCCTGTGCTTGCGCTTGACCGCTCGTCCGTTCCTCGCAAGCAGCTCGTTCGTTCGCGAGTTTGTTGGAGGTTATTGCATTCATTACGTGGGCGGGGGGGGGGGGGTGGAGGCTAATTAGCAAGAGGTGGGCTGTTGGAGGCAAATTAGTCGTTCTGATGCGGGCTGGTCCCCGAAGGGCGTCTGTGGGCGTGCTTTACGCGTTCTGGAATTCGTGTTCGTTGATGTTGGCGTGGAATTACAGGCGTTTGGAGCGAGGCGCGTTGACGTGGCGACTGAGAGCCTCGGCCGCTTGTTCCCGGCGGGCGGCTGAGGCCCATGGCGGCGGCTGCAAAGTGTCCCCGATTTACATTATCAGATTTCCGCTCAGCGTGTGGCGTGACGTCGGTGTGAAACCAGATCATGATTTAGCGCCGCGCGGCCTCCTGCATCCACAAGATCCCACGCATGCGAGAATGC